>NW_003805446.1:254265-452816 GCF_000255335.2 Galendromus occidentalis
AGGAATTGCGTATCGGGTCCTGGGGCCGTGGTAATTCTCGATAGGATGGCGGGGGACAATCCATCTCATCCTCCCCTATCATTTGCACCAGAGTGACAGCACGATTCAATGACTTTTCTGTCACAAATTGATGCCTCTCCTTAGAATACCTCCTCTTTGCCGTTATCGTAGCCTTATGGCACGGATTAATGAAGCACGCTTTTCGTGAGGAAGGAAGGATAAAATATTATTGAAATCGCATCGATGTATGCACCCTCATTGATTTTCCAGAGAAATCATCTTGCTCCTCTTCCTGGCATCGGTGAATCTCCTGGATTACCTTTCGACAGGACTCTGACTTCTCCAAACTCGCATCTTAATCCTTCCGTGTCCCACCATTTCAAGAGCTCCTTCATATCGTTGTCCTCTGTGTCTCCTTGGGCGAGCTCGAACACCTTGGCGTTCGATGCCGTCAGTGATCGGACTCCTTTGTACTCCCTCACGGAAGCATTGGTGATAGTAATGCAATTTCCTTCAGTTCCATCCAATTTGTGTGCCTGATCCGACCATAACTCAGTCGAGAGTCGAGAGTAGCGATCATTCTCGAATTATCGACGAATTGAATGTTTTTTTCTCTCTGATTTGCCCATCGCGGCACGTGAAAGTTTGAATGTCCCCCACGTCGAACACTATTGCAGTCAGGCTGACGAGTTGGTTGAGATTCATCTCGACAATTTGACCGATCTTTATTTTGCTGGTCACTTTCTTCGGCAGATGGTCGCCGGAGATTTTCAGGATTGAGCTGATCTGGAGAGGTTCGTTGTTGTTGAGATCGAAATTGAGGAGTCTTCCCCCGTAATGATATATAGCAGTTTTTATCGATCATAGTATTATCTATACTTATTCGACATCTATACTTATCGGCCTCATGATGAGCAAGGGATCGACATCGTTATTCGGAATCGCTCGCAATCGTACTTGTCGAACTTCGGCTCTTGATCCCCACCATAGCCCATAGCCTCATCCGTCAGAACGCTTTTGCAGCCCTCATGTTTCGGTACAAGTCAACTACTCGGAGGGGTGCATTTCCAAGTTCTGATCGTGGGAAGCGACATAGTGGGAAGAGGAGAGAGCCCGATAGCGACAGTCGATTCTCCTCTGACTAAATTTATGGCACCCGGTCAGTACTCAGTACTTTGAGTCGGAATCACCGATGCAACTGATACGATTCATGCTTATCTACCACCATTCACCGAATCAGCATAATGCATCCGCTGAATTTCATGAAAAATGGATATTCATGCTCTTTTCCACCTACTTTTGTAGGGTGCTTAAATCGTGACGGGAACATATGGAGGAGCCGTCTGATTCCTATGAAACCTAGTCACAATCGTCTCCCGTAAATTTCCGATCATCAGACACCGATCACATAATAATCCGTCAAGTACTTGATGAGTTTCAGCCCCGCGAAATGTTACAAAAAACGCTGCATGATGACGAAGTTTTTCCCAGAAATACCCCCAACCTTTTGAAAGACGTTTTCACGTCAATAAGAAGTCACAGGAGCGCCAGGTGGGGCATTGGAGGGGAGGACGGTGCGCGAATGTATGAGCTAGCTCTGGCCGCACGATACCTCTCTAATGGAATGAAATATGGCTCCGCGCTTTGTTTGCACGGTCTGCGAGGAGAAAAACGAGTTCGGGATAGAGTTTTCGGGCAAACTCTCCGAATACTGCGTTGTGAAGATCATACGCGAGATAACAATAGGTACCCTCGCGAGTATCGTCGGCGTTTTGGGGCGTCCATTTCGCATGGAGCGACTTCCTGATGTGCTGCTCGCAGCCTCGAAGGTCTTCTGGCGAATCATAGTTCCGGGTTCTACCGCTCGAGCGATCCGGAGTAACTAATTGTCCGACCGATGCTCGGCCAGTTGACACAATCCTTCTAGGGCGGAGTCATGATTCATCCATCTTCTCATGCTTCCATAGATCGTTGTTTCATTCGTCAGTCTGCTACCAGTGCTGCTGAATGTTCGCCTATCTGACAATGCGTTTGTTACAAGTAAAGACTCTTCGTTATCTCCAATTGTTTATTCTACTGAATCGTGCTCTCTTATATACCCTCACACCCCCGGACTTTTGATCCAATCCCTCCTGGGATTGAGCGTAAAATGGGAATCATTCGGACACTTCTTGGAAAACTTCAATCCAACGGGGCCGAGATTTTCGAAGGGGGACCCCACTCGGACTGTAGTGTAAGGTCATTCCGGCCTCCGATTTTCTTGACGCCCTACACCAGCACTCAATTTCTACGGTGCCAGACTGAGCGACTCGCAGCTTTGAGCAGTGCCTTGTCTCGGACAGAGACGGGATCCTTGAATTATGAAGTTCTCCAACAACTCTCCGTGAATGAATCTGCGTGACTCACAGATCTGTAGGCATAGATCCGGACGGTGACCTAGCCATTCTCCAAATCGACTGCGCCAGTAAAGACTCTTCGTTATCTCCAATTGTTTATTCTACTGAATCGTGCTCTCTTATATACCCTCACATTACATGGTCGCTCATGGTAGGTCTGCCGGTCGGGGGCAGACTGACTCGCTCGCTCGCTCACTGGGCCTTCGTCCCGGCGCTCGTCCGTTCGGTCGGCCGCTCGTTACTTCGTTCGGTCTAGGCATAAAACGCGTTAATAGAAATATGACAAAAGAAGACCGTGGAGCCGCTTTAACGGAGCGAAACCCTGATGGAAGAAAACGATACAGCAGCACCACCGCTAACAGTCGGTAGCTGTCGTTGTTCAAGCAGCTTCTGCTCTCCCAACCTCGCTGGCTGGCGGGCGAATGGGGGGAGGGCGGGCAGGCGAGCGAGCGAGCAAACCCAATGCTTGCCCTCCCTGATGTCTGCATGCCAGCAAGCCCGATGACTGCGGAGCAGGCAGACGGCTGGCTGGACGACTGGCTGGTAATGATCTGCGTTCGCTGGCGTGGCCCACGACCATCATCGCATTTGGACGAAATAATCGATACGGAGCCCCTCCGCCACATCCCGGACCCTCCCCCCGACGAATCCCTATCTAGACGACCTACCGACCGAGGGACGGGCGCCCGCCCGCCTGGCCGTCCGAACAACCAACCGAAGCCCGCTTCCTTCAGCTTTCCCGTAGCGGTATCCGATCCCGCTGGTGTGCGTCAGCGACAAAATATTTGCCTCCCCTGCCTTTCGCGATCACGCGGCTTCCCGAAAGCCGAAAGGAGGGATGTCGCCGCTGAGATTAAATCCCCTGAATCGAGATTAGGCCCTCAGTAGACTCGCACGCGCCGGAACGGGAGACAGGGGAGTCCTCGTACGTGGATGTCGTCGGGAAATTTCTGGACACGCGAAGAATCGCACAATGAATCATGGAAACGAGAGCATCTGCCGGTCGCTCTGCGTTCTCTTCAGTTTCCCGAGGCAGGATTTTCTGGCGAACGGAGCTCGGGCCCCACTGCTTTGCAAGCTCGTGGGCGAACGGATGGTCCATCGCTCATAGTTGTTGTCGTTCTCGTTGTCGCAATTGCGTGGCATCGCATGGCGTGGCCGAATCGTGCCGTGACGAGCCGAGCTCACTCTCGCCACAGATCCGCCGCCGATTCCAGGGTTCGTGCCTAGGAACTGAGCGTAATTTGAGCGAGATGTAACCGTAGCCGTAAATTGTCCTTGTTGCTCTTACTGCTGCCTTTCGTCGGTGGGTACGCAGGCAGGCTGGCTTGTTCGTTGGTCCCTCGCTCCCCCGATGAGAGAACCTGCGTGTTCGAGGGATTCGTTCGCAGAAGAACAACTGTTACAACAGTTATTCGCTCGTGGTAACAACGAGCACAACGGGGAGAGAAAAAATCGAATGTATTCTCTCCCCGCGTCAATCGATTGATTGCAGTCAATTCCTGCAAAAACGTATCGGAATGTTGGGGAATCCCCGTCTTCTCACTTCGTGGGAATCATATCGGATAGTCGAGGATCATAATTCCTCAACAGCATAGACGTCGACGGAGAGACCGGATCCTCTCAACGTTCGTTCGACGTTCGAATGTGACTTTGAAGGGAACGTCAGCGGCTGCAGCGCACAAAGATAAAACGAGATCATTGGAGGAGGGTAAAAACCTTGAAAAAAGAAGAAGGGTTCGCTGCTGGAGTGAGAGCTCGAATAAAAATGCCCAAGCAGTAGCGGCAGTGGCAGCCATTCGTGTTCAGCGATTGAGCTCGAATTGATTGGATTAGCTCAGCTCTGATTTAATCCACCTGGTGGGTGCGCCCGGCCCAACTCAGACCGGCTGGTAGAAGTCTGACGCGCTCGATCTCTTGCACTCCCTGGAGCGATTCCGGTCCTCGCAAATCAGCCGGACCACGGATCTACCTCCTACAGAAGCGAAGTTTATTCGCGGAATTTCAAGAGGGATATCATAGATATAGGTATCTTTGAGGATGAGGGAATTAAATATTCCTTCGTTTCACTTCAGTATCTTATACAGAGAGAAAGAATCTCTAGCGATTCGGTCGAACAGATCGCTCCCCCCGCTCGGAGTCGTCTTGTTTCTCAAGAGAAGCGTCGGACAACCAGAATGAACGACTTCGCCCCAAGACGGAAGGGGGGGCGACCGGAGAAACAAGTCGCATCCTGGAGAGAAAGTAGAAGAGGAGAAGAAAAATTCGGAAAACAAAAGCGCGGGACGGGACGGCAGGGAAACTACAGGACCCGAGAGAAAAATCGCTGTCGGAGCCGAATAAGCCGAACCGAAATAACGGGAACCGAAGATAAATTTGTTCTTTTGGGGCGCTCGCCCTGGAGAGAGACACGAAAAGAGAAAGGCCACTATGACATTTGGAAAACTGGCAGGACAGACAAAAATAAGTACATAAGAGGGAAGGAGGGACTAGCAGCAAAAAACCGACAAGCCTGTTTGACGGAGGGACGGACGGACGCACGGCTGACTACCTGGTCTATCTCAGTGTTTATCCTCTCCCTTGTAAGCTGTATCTGTTCCGCCCGTCTTCCGTGCCCCGTCGACACCGTTGTCCCCTCAGGTCCATTCGCTCCAGCCCTCCAGTCCGTGTCTTGACGTTTTCCCCCCTCATACCCGTGTTTACGCTCAAACGCCCCTCGCAGCCCCTGTCATTCAACTTCGCACCCGCCGGTAGAGCGATTCTATTTGGACCCGCCGGTGTTTCTCTGCGAATCCCGAATGAAAGGAGCAGGAATCCCCTCTCAAGCGTGAAAGTTGAAAATTATTCCACAAGATGACGGCTAACACTTGCACTCGGCTGAGGAACGCAAAAAAAACATCGATAACCCCGCTTCGGTCCGATCTCGAGATGCGGCACTCGCAGGAAGGGGGGCAGGGAGGGGGAAGGGCAACGCACACACTGCTCGAGTTTCGGAAGGTTTCCTTTAACGAGCAAACTTTTTAGTCGCTATTCTGGGAGTGATGCGGAACACGAACTAAATGGATCCGAAGCCGGGGTCGAAAAATGGAAAGCGGGGGAACCTCGATCCCTGGACCGGAGTCAGAGAAGGGTTCAAGGCAGCTCCCATGGGCGGGGAGCATGATGCGCATCAGCTTCACGAAGAATCGAGAAGTCGGGAAGAGCTGACCGCATCACTAATGCGGACTTGCACGGACCGCATTGATGTTCCGGGTGGAAACTCGCTGGTTCGAGACCCGCTCATTCTTCGGGAACCCTTCGGGGACCAGGGATGTTACCAATTCTTCCCCCGGTCTTCGGAACAAGGAATTCTTAGGCCAAGGCCACCACTGAGTGGGTCAGTCGCGACTTTTGCGACGCATGCCCGTGAGATTTCTCATCTGACGGGGCTTTTCCAGGAAAAAATTCCGCCGAGCCAATGGATGGGGGTAGAATCCGAATTATCAACCGAGCGCTGCTGCGCGTTCGGATTCCGGTATCGATGACACTTTGACAGGCGTATCCTCGATGGTGCAGGAATGGCCAATTTTCCCGACAGTCAGAATATCCCGGATCTCGTCCCGTCGACGAGAGCAAAATTCGAGAGCACCCGTCGAGATTACACACTTGTTGCTGGGCCATTTTGTTTGTACGTACCGCTCTCAATGTTGCTGTTGTTGTGAGAGTTGACGTGAGGGCTGTTTCTCCAGTGATCTCGGTGGTTGACCGGAGCAGGGGCAAGTTTCGTTGAGTGGTATATTTAGCGTTCAAAAAAGTTGTTCTTCCCTGCCACTCCGTCTAAACTCTCGATTCCTCCCTCCCCCACTGTGACTCGTCATCCTGATACAGGAACAAGATGGAGTGGCTATCGCATCGGCAGCTTACGGCACAATCGATCTCTGAGGGAGTTGGAGAGGCGAGCCGAGCGTGTGAGGAACCTCCGTTTGTTGCGGAGCAATGATGGCAATGAACACTTGAGGAGAAGAGAAAAAGTTCCCCGAGAAGAAATGTACTTCCCGCTCTCCACTGATTGATCGATTGACTGGTCATTGAGTGACCGAGGAAGAGGGCTCGGCCCGACTGATTGATGAGCTGTTCGAACAAGAGCAAAATACTCTTTATTCCCGCCCTGTCCGCTCTACATGCCGAAATACATATTAGTGAATCATTCGGGGCCGGGAGAAAGCTAACGATGGTTGCGTGCGTCCCGCCTATGATCCTCGGAGGCAGCCTCCAGGGAAAAAAGGCTGCGCACCCCCGGATTCAAGCTTAAGTTACTCCAATGCCCGCCCCTCATCTCCGGAGCCACACCAGAATACGGTTCGAAGCTTCTGGTGACGATGCGCGAGCAGACCGAGGAACAAGAAGAGTACATGTGTACGAGAATCCCGCGCCGGAGCAACCGCCAAACGAGTAAATCGAGGGGCAAATAGTGTTTGCTTGCAGCAGCGGTGAGGAAAGGGGATGAGAGAGCAGAGAGCCAAAAGGAGAATAGCATTCCAGATTGCGATAAACTCCATAAATCTCCTTTCTTCTTTCCGAAACGTCCTCCCTCGTGTCCTCCCCCTCCGACCGAGCCTGCGGCTCCCCGTGTATCCCTCCGCGAGACACCTCCCCTTATATTTCCCTGTTCGCCTTCTCCGTTCTCCTCGTGTTTCTCATTCCCCATTTGTAGAAAGAGAGAGGGAACATTGCCAGCTAGAGAGGAGACGCAGCCTGCTTCGTTTCTCGACGCAAATTGAAGGAAGCGTTGCGGAACTGAAAGAAGCCGATTGACTTCCTTTTTGTATTTTTCCTCTTCGTTTCGTTCCCCTCCCACGAACCAGGTTCCGAGAAGGGAGGACGATAGCGAATTTTGAGGTTGGGATGCGATAGAACGTGAAGGAAGGAAAAGGAAAAAAATCGCGGGGGAAAGAACAAGTAGAATGCACCTGGGCGAACTTCGTCGAGTCTCGGAAGGGGAACGGAATAATTCAATTGAACGGGGAATGTCCATGCGGAGACATTTGTCGAGAATCAATCAAGGACAGGGACGGATAAATCTTTTGGAACGTCGACTCGTCTCTCTTGGCTTTACGATTCTCCCTCATTCGCTCTGATTCTTCAACTCGGATGGCCGATCCTCTGGTTGCGCGTGTTCATCAGGGGTTTGTGCAGAAGCATCACGAACGTTGGCGTAGGTTCCCTCTCATGACGGAAATCGTTCGCTCCAAGGGAAGCGAGCTCATCTGGCCATCCGGCTGTTTTTCCCCTCGTTCGTTCGGACGTCCGTCTATGTGGCTGAGTTTGAGTAGTCAGTATTCTGGTACACTGTTTGCCAATTAGGAATACTCGGCCCGAGCGGCAGGGGGACGAGGAGCAAGGGATTGTAGGGGTAAAGGCGGTCAGGCAGACGGTACCATGAAAAGGGGAAATAAGCCGCATAACTGATTGGGTGTCGAAAACGTGTCCCGCATACTCCAATCCGGAAGAGTAGCTGACTGACTGACTGGTGGGCTGTTTGCCTATCTCGCCGTCTCTCCCTAACTGACTGGAAGGGGCAGCGGTGTCTCTTGCGGTGCTTGTTCTCGTTCAAAAAATCAGGACTTACTCCTCTCTTCCGCGCTCGACGTTCTCTCGATTTTTCTCATTGCTCCGCTCCGGCGCAAACAAGCGGCGGACGCATTGATTGTCGAGCATGTCTGCTCGTACTGTTCCCGTCGTCGCATCGTCCTGAATTATCCGGTGTTCTTCGGAGCGCGCTGTGGGAACAGGATAGCCGGACGATTCGAGGGCTGAAAGGAAGAATCCAGAGGCGGGAGTCGGTCGATCCCTCCGTGTACCGATGATGGCAGGTACCGCGGTCGCTTTTTCTGCGACATGCGCTCAGTGAGATTCCGGACGAGAAATTACGTTCCGGACGTCCCTCGAACGCATTGTTCCTCGATCTCTCATCAGATGAGTCATCGTGTGTGCGCGCGCTCGACGATCAGTAGAGACGACGAGACACACCCGCAACGTGTAGACGGGGAGTTCGGTCATGACTGGGTCATGACTGGGTTAGGCCGTGTCTTCGGCCATGACTAGGAGTCAGGATATTCGCTGTGAACGCAGCTCTTTCGGAGACTTTGTAAATGTGAGGCCGATGCATCGATTTCCTTTCGCCTTCACCCGCCGCCCGGCCGCCTCAGGGACTGACTGATCCAGACCGGAGGCGGATGTGGCCTTCGTTCGTACTGCAGTGAGCAGATCCGACCGGAGTCGAATAATGAAACAAATATTCTCCGGATCGGGCAAGACTTCTCAGGCCTGAAAACCCAGGAGACAATCAAGTTTTTCGTCCTTCCCGTTCGGAGTTCCTTGGCCAATCATATTTTTCGATAGGGACTCAAATAAAATCGCGATACGTTTTTCCCTAGCGAGCACTTCGAAGTAACGCTCCGTCGACCGGGAACAGTGCTCGTATTCTAAGGGCATAGGGAGAACCTGCCAACCGAAAGCTCGGGCTCGATTCAATACGATTCGAGGAGGAAAAATCGTCGTTTCATTCGCTCACTGACTGACTGACTGACTGACTGACTGTTAGAACTGTGCGATAAGTGAACTTGATCTGAGAGCGTGCCGTCGACGAGGCGTCGAGCCGGGAGAGTGGAAAAAGTAGGGAGCGAATAGATACCACGCTCTCTGAAGCTCCGAGTTGCTGCGTCGGTCGCTCCATTCGCGCTTCGATCGTCTGCTCGCGTATCTTGATGGGATCGTCTCCTATCTTTCCTTTTGTTTTCTACCATTCATTTCGATTATCTCCTTCATCGACTCGTTCGATTACGTCTAGAGCGTAGGTCCCAGTCGCGGAGCTCTGCATCGCCTCTCTGCTCGAGGTACGCGATCGAATGAACACTGTCCGACCATCCGACTGTCGAGAGGAACAACGTGAGGAGCTCCCGATTTTTCGTGCTCTTTCTCTTCGATGCCCGTTCTTCATGGCGGCGACTGATCGACGCTGCGATTCTCCACGAGAATCTTATATCCGTGGTATTCAGGTCTCCGAACTTCCTGCTTCGCGGGCATGCCCTGCGTGACGGCACCGGGCTTAAACGACCGAGTCTCAATAGAGCTCCGGTGGGGTTCCTCTGAGAACGCTGTCGAGCGACAATGCCGGAGAGGTCCTGAGACGTTGGCGGGGGGATCGTTTCGAAAAAGCAGCCCCTGCAGCAGCTTATAGATTGTTTGCTGCTGCGCATTGCCTCTCGGTCAGTTGGCCAGCTGGTCATTCTCGTTTTCTGCTACCTTCCGTTTATCCTCTTTCCTCGATGTACTCCTTTTTCCTGTGTCCAACCACCGTAGACTTTTGTGGCAACGGCACCCCAGGGCAATCAGAACGATAGGCCAGCTGTAGCCACCCACTCTGCCCAAGCGAGCAGGCGAGCGGACGTCGGGCTGGCGGGCGAGCAAGTCGGCTAGCAAACCCGCAAGCGAACTGCGCCTATCAAGCTAGCAAACTGTCCGAGCAGCGGCTGCTGCTCCGCAACCAAGGAAGGTGGCAGGCTAAGCCTAATACTGAAGCTGGTGAGCGAATGCCCAGGGGCTAGAGAGCTCCGCATCGTAGGAGTCGCCTCGCCAAGCCGAGCCGAGGAGAAGGAGGCAGGAAACCTTAAACGTCCAGCTCGTGTGACGTCGGTCAGCTTACTCATCGTCGGCGTCGTCGTTCGCCACCGTATCGGGAAGCTGTGCCACTTAATATGAGCGTGGAACCGAGGAGCTAATAAGAGGAGTAATTGTCGCCTCTTTTTCCTCGGAAAACTTCGTTATCAGAATCATCGACTCCGGCCGCAGACGAAGCGGACTGTTCCTATCTTTATCGGATCGTAGAGGTAGTGTCGTGCGGGAAGCCCCGATGACATATGAATGGAGATCTATCCACACGCAAAGATATCAAGGGAGTGAAGAAACGCGAACGAATATCTCTCCATGGGCGAATTTTTCTTCTATCTCCACCTGGACAGACTGTTCGAATTTCCGCGATTCGTGGAATCCTTGTGATGGTTTTCGGCGACTTACTCAGGAGTCGGAGGTCTAAGCTCCTATGGCGGGACTCTTGGACGTAGCTGCGAGGGCTTGTGGGAGGTTCTGAGACGATATGAGGCCGAAAATCTTCGTGCCCCGGCTGCCTTGATACATGGAGAGGCTCAGAAGAGCACTCGGTGGTCTACAATAATAAATTGAGGAACTCTTGCCGTACAGTAAAACTAATGATCATGGAGAAATTGTATTAGGGACAATCGACCAAGACTCAGTTAGTGCGGCGGCTGGGAAAACTGTTAACGTTAATCGAGAAGAGAAAGATGGATAGATTGGAGCTAAGGAAAAACTGGATGGCTTGAGGGCTCACTGGGAGATCCAGGGCACCGAGCACCGAGAAAAATCTCACTCACTTTTCTCCTACACTTTCTTTGAGCGGCCCACAATGTTTAAGAGGATCATATTATTCCTAGTCAACAGCTCGGTAGGCGTCTCGCTTCGCTGGACGCTCCAATACTGCCGGGCCGGAGTTCCTCTAAGGAATTCACCGAGGCTTCGGCATTCTCCCTCACAATTTTTGCCTGCTCCAATTTTTGTTCATTCCCGCTCGCCTGCCCTCGGTCCTCTTCCCCTCTCGCCGTCGCCCCCGATCTCCGCTCCGCCAGGAACTTCAGGGGAATCACACCAGCGGCAGCAGAGACACTAACTAGGAGCTCCGAGGCTTTGCCTCGAACGGATAGACGCCGATCTCGACGTCCGGTCGAGCACCGAATTCGCTCGCTCGCTGACTGACGAGCTGACTGAATGAATGACTGATTCAGTGAATTACTGGTACAGGAACGTATCCTGAAAGCTCTTAGGAGCTTCTTGAAGAAATTATGGTGATGTTACCCTGGGGAAAGAGCCGGTCTTCCTGGGTGCCTGTCTGTCCGTCCATCCTCCTTCCCGGCCGACAGACCCCTCTCCCCGCCTGCCCGCTCGCTTGCCGCATGATCCATTGCCCTATTCACTTAACACTTCAGCCTCTTGGGTCTCGGTCCCGTTCGCCATTCCTCCGACGGAGCGAGCAGCGACCGACCGTCATTCAGCCCGTGCGTCCTCCGTCCCCTGACTCCGCGTTCCTTCATTCGTTTGCTCCTTAGCAGTAGTCCTGAGTGCCGGTCGCGACCCGGCCGATGATTTCCTCGATTCGTTTATTTCGAAGGTCAAGACCGGTGACCGCTCGAGTTTCTCGTTTTTTTTTTTCGTGTTCCCATCGCCCCTGCCTGCGTCGACTGCTCCTGTCGAGGATAAGGACAAGTCATCGAATGGCGATCGAGCCGTCCTGCTTCCAACGTATCCTCCGTTGCGGAGATGGTCTCGGACTCGACGGGCTGCCGGCCGAAGACGCTCAGGAAGCCGTCACGACGACTGCACTTGGGGTGACGGCGGCGGTTCTCTCCCAGAGCCCGGTCCGTTCAGCTTGTTTCGTCGCGGTGTTTCCATGTTGCTCGTCTCAAACCCGCGTCCTGCGATGCCGGCGTCGGGAACGTTGCCGAAGTGGAAGCATTGCGGCTGAGGGAACGCGCGTTGATTGTCAGCGGGGAGAAGACGGTACAGGGTTTTTCTTTCGCTGCTGATAGGAATAATTGTCGTCGTTGTCGCATCACTTGTGACCACTGTTGGCCACAGCCATGGAGAACTGCGGCCGCGGGACGGAACGACAATAATGACGACCACGATAACTACCTCAATGACCAAGCGATATCAGATCTGAGACGGCGGCGACGACGATGATGCCTCGACAAGACTCGATCGCGGTAGGACAGCCACCGCTCTCGGTGTGATAGGGTCCAGTCGAATCGTGATTTTCTCCCCATCTACCCCTCCATTATCGATCCCGTGGATTTTCTTCCATATCACGTTACGACTTCCTGCGAGATTCACTTTCCTCCCCCGAGTTGCCGGCTCCTGTTTCCTCATGCCTCAAAAGACGGCCACAGTCCGAGACTCTTCAGGAAGGTGCGAGCAAAGTGTGCAGATGGCATCCCGGCAGGAGAATGAGCAGCCGAGAAAGGCAGGCTGAGCGAAGGAAAGAACCAGCGAACGACCCGTCCGCTGCTCGGCCGGCAGCGGCGGCGGCTTGGGTAAGAAGGGCGTCAGCACTTCAGCACTTAGTATGCACAAAGCGGAAAATTGATGACGCTTAAAAGTTATCGTGACAACCACCGCTGCCGCCACCGCCACGGTGCAGGTCATCCGGCGCCGCCGACGAGGGCGAAGATTCCAAGAGGGATCCAGCCAAGAGCAAGCGCGGTATAGCGAAAGTGAGACAGGAAAAAAAACACAAGGAGCAGGACGATAAGATATTTATGAAAGCAAGACCGAGAGCGTGGAGACATACCGAGGCCTCGACTCCTTGAACTTCTTTCGTTCCCCGCGATCTCGAGCCCCTGTGAAGTGCTCTGATTGCGTGATCGTGGTTCTCGTCCGCCGCTGTTGTGCTCCATTCGAATTTGACGGAAAAAAATCGAGTTTCTCGGTACACTCCTGGAATAAATCAATTTCCCTCGATGAGGTCATCGAATAATCAGCTCGGACGACGGGGCGAAATTTGCAGAAGCTCTCGCAAGGCGACAACAAGCGAGGGAAAATGAGGGACTTTCGGTGCCGGTGGGAGGGCGGGGAAAATCGGTCAACAAAAAGTTTTCCCCGACCAGTCTCCGAAACCATCTCTGTAGCTACCTAGCCGGCGAGCCTGCTTGTTAACCAGCCTATTTGTGCCTATTGGATTAGTTAGAGGAGGGCTCGAAACTCAATGAAGAGCTGATTCAGCTCACGGCTACTCAACGAGATGGGTGCTCCACTCGCCATCACCCACTCCCTCGCTTTGGCGCTGTGCCGGCAGCTTGTCTCAGCTCTGCCGCGCTCGCTAGCTCGACGACGATGACAGACTGTATGTTGCTGGCTCGTGCCGTCTATCTGCTTGTCGCGGGATTCATCTTGCGCGACGGTCGCCCACCTGTCAACGAGCCTTGCCCATATGTATTGTGTTGTTTTTTCTCTTCATCGATGGACAACGTGGACAACGCGACCAAGTCATGTGTGCGGAGCCATTCGCGAGAACAAGTCGTTTTTACGAGAGCTGCTCAACTTGTGCGGGCAGGTTGACAACGCTCTGAGCCTGTGAGACTTCGACAACGATTCCAAGAAAGACTTCGAGAAAGCTTGCTCATTATGGTCTTCAGTAGATAGTTGTTGTCAAAGTCTAGTCCCTCTCTCACTTCATCGGAGTCCCCTACGGCTTTGCGACCGACGCACGCGATTATTTTGCGAAGCAACGCCTTTGAAGCGAGCCGGGAGATTTCATTAGTTAAGGCGCCAGGTTACATGGGCTTTGCGGGAACATCCTTCTTAGGATGCAGGAGGGAGTCTCGGACACGGATAAGTATCCCCAGACATGGATGCTATCCCTCATGGTCGCAGAGACTTCCGCCGGGTTCGCGAAGGTGGGCTCGAGCTCGAATCTCTCTCCCTCTCTCTCTCTCTCGCTCGCTCGTCTGCCTCTGGACCAATTCGTCTGCCGACGGTCATTGAGCTAACACTTGATAGCTCGTTTAGCTTGTTTGGTTCTCAACGAACGGTGGCTGCGCGCTCAAGTAATCTAGTTCGAACGCTTGCCTCGCGAAGTGCTGAGTTGGAGAAGCGATGTCCTTTTGCTCATCACCGTTCCTGGCTCATTATCCAACACTGATGGGTCCGAGTAAATATTGCTCTTGAACGCCGTCCGCGCCGGAGCGATGCCGCCGTGAAATGTACTCCGCTTCCTCGTTTCTTCGATGGAATCTCTCGATTTCGGTTCGGAGACATCAGCGTCCCCCCATTTAATTCACTGGAAGAGCTTTTCGAAGTCGTATGGGAATATTCGCTGTTGAAACTCGATGTTATCCACCTTTTCTGCCGTTCAATCTTCCTACCGGCGAACTTGTGTCACGTCCATCATTTGACCCGAGAGTCACGCCACGCTACAGCTCTGATCCCGGGTAGGAGGCTTGGAGCGGACGTGGCTCCCGAAAGAGAGAGAGAGAGCTGAGCGTCTTCGGGAAAAAAGCAGTGCCAACACCACGAATATTTTCTCTTCCCCGAGAGTGCCCTGAGTCGGAGCCTCGCTTGGCACCGACAACAGTTCAGCCGACAGCTGCGGATCATGTGCTCCGTCCCTTCACGACTCGAAGCAATCACAAATAACTCATGGCCAATAGCAACGACCAATAAAAACTTTCGATAATTTAGTTGCGGAAACGACATCCGGCCCCACCATGGTGTTTCTCCGAGCTATCTCCTCGAGACCGATGAACGGGATCACGTCCGAACGATGTCTCGTCGGGTCAGAGTGCCCGTCAGGAGCCTTCCGATGGTTTATGTTGGTCCGGGTAGGAGTGCGAATTTTGAGGTTCCGTATGTAAGCACGGCAAGAGTGTGCTGGTGGCTTGCGGCTCGGTCGGGCACTCTCGGGCCCTCTTCCGAGTGTCAGACCCCATTGAAGGACTCAGTTCCTTTTCCGAAGTGCATTGAAGCGCCTTAGCTGCCTCTGGCTCGCGATGCTCACCTTATCGATGGACTTCAGCAATGGGAGCTCCCTTCTTCTATGAATGCCTCCTGAAGTCCCTGCTCGACCGCCCCCACGAGGGACGTGTTGAGAAGTGTACTTCGGAATATCTCGAATGCCCTCGCTCGGGACACGCTCCGAGCGCGAGGAAATCAGACGACATCAAGGCAGCAACCGAATCGGCAACGACCAGCCAGACATTCACTACTGTGCCTCCGTCATGGGAGGGACGGTCATGCAATGGTGGTCATAGATCATCTATCATACGCAACCAGCGTTGTGACAACCGCCCACCGCGACCACCATCTAGCAGGGCCCTTAGCTTCTTTTCGTTCTTTTTTTTCCGCTTATGCATTCCTGCCACAACTAGATCTCTGTCTCTTCACGTGGAATCTTTTGCTTGCTTGTATATATATGTATTCCGCATTCCCACCCGCTCAAACAAGGATTCTCTTCCCAAACGAGTTCCCGAGGCTTCTTGTCCTCTCTCTTCTCCTGATCCGCCAGCTTGCCGAGAGCTCTTTCGACGCTGTGGGGAATACCCCAATTTCCAGTGTTCTGGGTTGCGCTGAGATTTCAGGGTGATTCAGAGATCCCTCTTATGAGTGTTTGACTGACTAACCATTTTGAGTTCCCTCCGTGCTCCTCACAGGAGCTCAAGCCGTCTCATTGGGTAATTAGTGATCACACTCCCGTGAGGATCTGGAAATCCCAGAAGACCGCTCCAAGACCCACACAGTCTCGAGCGCGTGTCCTCTGACATCTCACCCTCAGAGCATTAACGAACTAGAGTCCAACCTGAGGCTCGACAATTTCCGTTCGGAGCAGCTACAACCCCCCCCCCACCAAGTTTCGCGACCCGACGCAAGGCAATGAGCTGGCCGACAAATTCGCATCGTCGGGAATTAGGGATTTCACACGTCTCAGAGACCTCCGGAGATATACAAAGTTTGTAAGCAAAAGCTGTGATTTTAGATTCGACCGTCGCCAGGGCCACAGTAGATGGCATTGATCATTGATCCCATTCCACGGGGATCAATGGTTTCTAGCCTTCCCCGAAGTGGTACGGCAAACGGCGCCGAAATCCTACCAATAACTTTTCGGGGAGAAAAATGGTCCTTCCACGGAGAGGTGCAACATCTGCCGCGGCATCTGCATGGAGTGAGGTTCCATCGATCGAGCCGCCTTGGATCGGTCCGAATTGCGAATATTTGCAGGCTCCGAAGCATCCTGCATGTGGTCAGACTGATGAGACCTCTTCTGGATATCGACACATTCCGCAATGGTTCGATCCTGCGCTGAAGTCAGGCATTGTGTGTCTCGAGACTCTAGAGCTGCAGAGATTCCGATCCGTCCAGCGTCTCAGGCAAGATTCTTGTATCGATAGACTCGCTTGAGAGCCTGTCCTATTGATCAGTAATCTTCAAGCCGGCAACGGGTCCTTAAAGTTATAATAACTCTCCTCCGCGGTGCTAAATAACTATCTATTCCCTTGGATCGCTCAGGAAATTACAGGGCGTGCTGTACAGCGTGCACCTACCAATACTGGCCTCGCTCCACCGAAAACTCGATGGTGATCTGGGCCGGAATTTTGAATTCTTTCGATGTGAATTCATGTTCCAATTCGAACACGGGATTTTGAGCTCGGTTCTAGCCTGAATCTCCACGCGATTCGATAGAGTCTAACTCTGGAAACATGGATGCGCACTCATCCCAAATCGATTCTCCATCGGTCGTTTAATCTCTCGAATATCGTTGGTCGATCGATGATCGTCAGAAAATAATTTCGCTGATCGCATCAGCGTCTCAGTCAGATACACATAGTCGAAAACACTTGAATAACTCTGTTGTGCAGAAGCGCTCCTGGCTAGAATAAAATATGATGATTCACGACTCATTGTTAGAGGCGACTTGTGAAACGAAACAGTTCTGGCAGAGAGTGAAGATCAGTGTTTGGCCAGCACCCCAGCCAGAGCTTTAGCGAGCTGAGTCGAGCTACACCATCTGCTGTCGAGGGACGGACAGTGAAGCATGCTGGCGGTGAGGGGTGAAAGAGGGTTCGGGCAATGCCGGGGGAATCGGGTGCCGCTCCACCTCTAACGGTACACCATACGAGCGTTGTATCGTGCGTGATCGGGGGTCGTAGCGGGATTTAATTCAGAGAGAGCGCTACACATGAAAGATCGAGGGGGAGAGAGATCGAAATGAACTGGGAACGATGCTTGGCTGCAGGCAGTTCCATCGATGGCACGTCCCACGAGCGAGCCATCGAGTCACTCGGCTAGTCGGTCGGTCACTCACGCAGTGAACTGAGCTCCCGGCCTTTCTGAACAAAAATAAAAATAGGATAACGATTCCGTCGATCGGTCAGTGTAATTTTTCGAGCCGGGTGGCTGGCGCGTCCTCATTCTCTTAAGCATTCGTGCATTCGGCTCCGCGGGTTGACTCCGTGGAACGCTGTCGGGGTCGCTATTTCGTGAGGTCTTCAGGAGCGAGAGAGGGGAGTCAGGGTTCCTGCGAGGAGTTTCCGGAAAAAAATCCCGTGAGGAAGGGGTCGGTACCGCTTGCCAGTGAAGTTTTCCTCGGCAGTATTGGGTCCTGAGACCCCTGGTTGGTTTTTCTTCGCTTCGGGTTCGTCTCTGGAAGCAGTCGCTCATCGTCATAGTCAATATTGAGTTCACTGACCTACCTACGCAATAGTAATTGATTTTATCAATTTTGGAAATGTAGATCAGCATCCATCGGATAAGCAGTGGAGACATGCAGAGCCCGCGGTTGCGTGCCAGAACCTACCATGATCTCTTCCCGATACCGCCCCAGACGGTATCGTCTGTCGAGCAGCAGGATAGAAATTGTGGAAAAATTGTCTGACTCGGATCAGTTTCGCCTGAGCCGCTCAACTTCCATCAGTTGAGAGGCAGGGCCGGTTTGATTGGGGTTGAGCGACCCATCCAGTTCGAGAGGAGCCGGTGGGTCGGCTGGATTGGAGAACAGCCCCTCGCTCGCTCGCGCCGCCGTGACTCGTGCAGCCACTATCCTGAAGACTGGCGGAGCTTTCGCAGCATTGATAACGGTGATTGATATCTGTTCACCGGGAGCTGTTCGGCGCCTGAATCGAGCGAGGTTGGCTTGCCGGACCGTTCGCTAAAAGCTGGCCTGAAAAATGTACAGCATTATCGGCCTGTGATCGCACGCCCTGCTCGGCCGCTGGAACATAGAGCGCAGCTCTCGCTGCTATCCTTCATACGAGCTGCTTCGCTCTGATATCTTTTCCATCGATCATTGTAAGCGAACGATTGTGAACCGAGGCCAGGACCGTAGGTCTCTGGCAGCGTTCCTTTCCGTGTCCTTCGGTTTTCTTTAACCACGAAAAGAAGGCTCGCCGAATTTCACCACCGTATCCTGCTCCTCCATTCGATGCTCCTCTCCACCGCATCGGCTCGGAGCCATACCGCAGGACAAGGAGCGATATCCCAGCGAGCATCCCGGGGTAATCAGCTCCTTCATAATGCGCTGAGTGGATCCGACCGACGATGCTCGAGAGTACGAGATATCGAGGGGGAACAGCGATCAACAGGTAGCTTCCTTGCCGAATCCCAGCAAACCCGGACGCCCGATGAACACTCGGCTTCGTACTCGGTTAAAATAGCGTTCCAGACGACGCGCCTAATGCCTCCGGCCTGCTTGTCACTCGCGTGCCATCAGCGGAAAGATACGTTCCTGCCTAGAGCAAATAGAACTCCGCTACAGCATCAGAGAACGCCTGTTTCAGGATGGTAGGGCAGGCACGGTTGCCGACGAGCAGCCGGGAGATGTGAGGAAGGGATTTAGATGGGAACATCGGCGACGGGGGCGTTAGTCGGCCGGCGGCGGCGGCCGGAGCAGAGGCAGCGTCAGAGATAAGTAAAGAGCCGCGTCGTCGTCGGTGGCGATTCCGCTCAGCCGGTGGCGTGTTTCGGGAAGCCATGTATCATATCTATTATCGTCCGCTTACGAAACCTCGTCGTCGACGGCGGCTTTAGGCTCATTTTAAACGCGAGTGATAGATAGCGAGCTGGCGGGTGAGAGACAAGTTCAGAAAGGAACATTATCGTTCCTTGCGTCGTTTGTCCGTCGCCGAGCTCGTCCGCCTTCTGCTCGGGCCGTCTGGTCGATACTTCATGAAAACTCCGTGGAGGGCCCGAGAGCCGGTTCCGTCTTCATTTGAAAAAATGGCGGGTCAAGGTTGGACGAGGCGAGTCACCATCCGACTCGGGGTTTCGCTCCCTGCGGAACTCCATCTACCTCGACTGAATGCCTGCATCGGCAACATCTATGGCCTACAGAGCTCGAGCTCGGAGTCGGAATCCAGCTCGGCAACCGTTGCGCAAGGTTGACGTCAAGCTACCGCTCCGGAGAAAATCTTCGGAAGAAAAAGTGATGATCAGCTGACGAATCCTGTGACCGCTCTACACCGCGGCGGAGGAGTCAGCTGACCGACTGACAGAGATAGAGTCGAGTAGTGGCTCTCCGTAGGTAAACCGGCGATTCGCTCCCGAAGAGAATCTGACGGAATGCGATAGTGGAGCTTAGTCTGATTGAGGGGCTGGCGTATGGGCGGGGATGAGATGAAGAAGAAGGAAAAGGAGGAGGAGAAAACGACGCCGACAACATGAAATTAGAGAACAAATCACCACCAGGGCCACCGCACTGGCGCTCATATGACTCATATCCGGACAAGAAAGAGCTTCGGGGATCGTGTGAGGAGAACTATAACTCAATAATAGATGGCGCTCTGGATGGAATGACCTCTTCTCTGGTCGGGACGAATCGCTCAATCTGGGCTGGCCCGTTCGTCTGTCGGTCTCACATGCGATCAGGCAGCGCGCCAACAGAGCGCAAGGACAAGTCGTGCTCTTTCTCTCCAAGCACGAACCACGGGATTGTCAGTCGCCCAGCGATGATCTATACCTCATAACGCAAGCGGCTCGACAGAACAAGCACTCGGCCGGCCGCCCGCCCGCTCATCCGACCGTCCAACCCAGTCCTCGAGCATCTGAGCGAGTCGGAACAGGGTTACAAACTCATTCGCTTGGCGAGAGTCGCGACCGAGCAAAGGAACCGATGAGGACAGCTAGCTGGGTCTGACTGAGCCACGGATTCGCTGCTTCCACCGCTTATGCTGTTGCCAACGCAGCCGCTGCTACAGCTGAAGTCGCTTGGGGTGCCGCTGCCGCCTATTGCCGTTCGGAGGACAATTGTCAAGTGCTGACTGTCGTCCTCTCGGTCAGCCGAATCGTTATCTACGAAGCATAAGACCCCCTAAGCCGTCAATTGCGCCCGCTCCCCTCCCTATCCATAGATCTATCTGACTATTGTTGTCAATCCCGTATACCTAGCTGGGAGAGCGCGAAATTCTCATTAATGTCTCTCGGAGAAGGAATAGATGTCCAATGTAGGCCTTAAGCATGCAACCCCACTCGGGAATCGCGACGATAAGTATAGGTACACATGATACATAACATGTATAAATGATATAATTCTCGGAAAAAAGGAGGAGGGGGGAGACGTGATGGGAATCCCGGTCCCGGGAGGGGGAACTTCGGTCGATAGTTTTTCGGAACATCATGACTGACAATTTTTTCTCTTTACAGATTACGCATGTGCCTCACCTCGACTCTACATACCCTCAGACTACAACCCGCAAACGGGACTCACGTCCTCGTCGACTACTTCTTCGCCGGCGGGCAGTCCCCGGGACTCGGACTTTCGGTGCTCGCATCAAATACCGTTGACGAGCACTCTGATAACACTGGCGACAAATCTGAACGCGACGAATTCATCGACAACGAACCCCGTGACAACGACGACAACGAATGGTCCGACGACGACGACGGTGGTAGCCGTGGCGGCGGCGGCGCCAGCGGGTGCAGCAACCAATGGCAGCAATTCCTCTTCGACGACCGCGGCGGCGGCGGCGGCGACGACCGGTACCACCGGGTCTGGGTTGGTGGCGGCGGCGGCGACAACGACGGCGTCGTCGTCGTCCTCGACAAAAACCTACCATCAGTTAACAACTGCCCATGAGTCGGTGTTCGATCTGAACGGTATTGAAAGGACATTTTTCGCCAAAGCCGTCGCCGAATCACGTCAAGAAGAAGAAACGGCTGCTTCGAAAGCTTCGATTTCAGCTTCGGTTCCTTCACGCTCGGCTACACCGAATTCCCTGACGCCGAGCTCTCTGCCAACATCCCCCGCGCCTTCGTGCAGCCTGCTGGCATCGCCTTCGATCGGTGATGGCCGGAGTGCGCGAAGCAAACGACGTTTGCACTCTTCATCTGCGAGCAATTGTTCGTCGGACAGCGAACGTTCGTCGAGTCCGTCCGGCAGCGGAAAATACGTTTGTCTCGAGTGCGGGAAACACTACGCAACGTCGTCCAACCTTTCAAGACACAAACAGACCCACAGGAGCCCCGACTCTCAGCTCGCAAAGAAGTGTCCAACTTGTGAAAAGGTGAGCACGTCGCCCGCCATGCTCCGTAACCTCTGGGCTTAAGTCGATTTTTCCCTTGGTCTCCTTGTATTTTCCCTGTGTTCTCCTCAACTTGGTGAGCCCGGCTCGTTCGTTTGAATGAGAAAGGCGCATCAGCACACGGGGTTGTCGTTGACGCCAAACTTCCCTTTTTTCTCGCTCCAATGCCCTCGCCAACCACCACTCCTACGCTCTACATACTCCTCGAACGGAACCATGTTTCCCACAGGGTTCACTTTCCTCTCAAAGCGGAACAACGGGACCTGGTCCGTCTGTCTGTTTCTTTTTCGGCAGCTCGGAACACCTCCCCGCCGTCAGTCTATTCATGGAATTCGAAGCAAGCGACATACATTTCAATGTTTTCTACCGGTATGGCTCGCTCATGGCCTGACCGAGTGGTAGACTGATAGACAATCTGACCGAGAGTTCCCAGTAGCTGATTGCCGCTCTCGGCGAGATGGCTCTTGGAGCAGATTTCAGATATGGAGTGTCGTTGGAAAAAAAAACATCAGACTGGGATGAAGAGCGAAATATTGAATCCGCATCGTTTGCCATCCGCTTCGTATTTTCGCGACGCATTTTTTCCATCCATATCGCTCGGCTTCCCCCGATCGTAGCGATAAGCGACAAGTCTCCTCGGTTCGGTATCTTGCCAAGCCAGCGGAGAAGGGGACGGAAGAGACGAGAGGATTCTTCGAGCTCCGTTCAAAATTCCAAATTAAGGCGCCTTTCTCGCAGGTGTATGTCTCAATGCCGGCGTTGGCGATGCACATCCTCACCCACAACCTCAGTCACAAGTGTAACATCTGTGGTAAGGCCTTCTCGCGACCGTGGCTGCTGCAAGGACACATGCGATCGCACACAGGCGAAAAGCCTTTCGCCTGTGTTCAGTGTGGCAAGGCCTTCGCTGACCGCTCTAATCTTCGGGCGCACATGCAGACGCATTCCACTTCGAAGCATTTCCAGTGCCCAAGGTAAGATATTACGTGCGAAGTCTCGCCTTTGGAACACTCGACGCAGTGCATGGTGGCGAGCATGAACAAGGGGGAGTCGACGTCGACGACGAGGAAAATCCAGAGACAGATCGACAGACAAGCAGTCGGTCGGTCAAGCGGGAATAAGACGGGGCCACTTCGCCCCGCCGCCAGCGCGCTCGCGGAGGAGCGCCCAGCCGGCCGGCCCGCAAGAGAGGAATTATGGGGAACGGGTCTTGACGAGCCGCAGGGGAGACAGAAACATCAAAGAACATCTCTGCGGCGGGCGTTCATCCGGAAATGCCAGGGCGGCACGATTGCCAGCTATTTAGTTATTCCTCTTCGAGGCTGGCAGGTTGACTGGCTCACTTGCCGGCGCCGGCCGTCTCGTCGTCGTCGGCGGCGGCGGCGGCAGACCCACTTACCTCGCTCGGGGTTTGACTTCTTCAAGTGGTTTTCTCCGGTCGTTTCACCGACCGTCCGTGCGATGACCGTTGAATTAGGCCGTCCGCCCGGCCTAGCTGTCCCCATCCAGATTTTCACTGACGAGGACAAAGTTCATCCAGTTCTGTCTTCACTGGGTTCGACGGACAAGTCGTCTTTTAGGAGCGTAGTGTTTGTTGCCGGTGCAGGTCGTGAAGAAGGAAGGGATAAGGGAAATCCTTAGACGGCAAGCAAAGTTTTCCCTCGGTCAAAGCGACTAATCCGCTTCTCTTGTAGGTGTGACAAAAGCTTCGCCCTGAAGAGCTACCTCAACAAACACCTCGAGTCGGCGTGTCAGACCAAGGACGACAGCAGCTCGAGCTCTCGTTCTTCGATGGCTGAGGCGTAATCATGGAGGGAGCGACAATGAAGCTAAGGGTCCATAAATCCATCGAATTCGTATCTGTCTACCTCCGCGTCTGCGTTATCCTCCTGCAGAAAAACAACACGAACACCGCAATCCCGACGGGACTCTCGAGGGACATCGAGCGGCGTCGAAGAATCGTAGCGAACGAACTCATCGAAAACTGCAGGGAACTCAATGTTCACCACGAGCCCATCCGCAATGGAATATTTCGTGCGTTCGAGGCCGGAAAGAATCCCATATGTTTCTGCGAGGCACCCTATGGATCGCGACATCGTAACTTATACGTAGCAAACGACGGTGAAGGTGCTCCACGTCTTCCACACTCGATGATCGGGAGGAGAACTCGTGCTCCGGTTTCTGTTCGGTGCGCCGTGATTTTTTTCGTGTTAGAGCTCTCCGAGCATCCGGTGCGAATGCTGGACAATTCCCCCTCGCGTCCATTCTTTCCCCGGACGAGGAATGTGGAAGATGCGACCAGCGAATCATCGAACGGGCGAGTGGAACAAAGAAAATGAGTGAAAGGAGCAGACAAGGAACTCCGGGTGTTGGGAGAAAAAACGAGCCAGTCAGCCATCGACATGGTTCGGCAACAACAACAACAGCGACAGCAGCAGAAGCAACCAGGGAGCGGAGGCTTCATAAAAACGAAACGGCGCATTTTATGCCTTATGGGAGCTTCCGTTTGGAGGTTGCGCACTTCCTGGCCTGTACCCCTTGGGAGTTCATCCGCTGCCGCCCTCCCGAAACTGGTCTCCCCACTTCTTCGGAATCCTCCTCTCCCAGCATCTCTCGGTCGGCAGGATGAGGTTCCGAACTGACTGGGAGCTGCGGTCGTGTAAACCAGCACCGTAGCACAACCGAAGATCCCATCATCCGTTCTTTTGCTCGTCGTCTTTGCACATCCCTTCTCCGTGCTCGTTGAAACACCCTCTCCGTCTGCCGGCCCGCCAGTCGGCCAGGCAGCCCGGCCGCCCGTCCGCCCGCTCGTTCCGTTCCCCCTTTTTTCGAATGACGATGAGATTGAATCTTCGGCCGGACGAATCTTTCCGGCCCGCTGCGTGATCGAGTACACCTGCGAACACAGTCCAAGTCAATGACGTATTCGATTCGGTCGGTCGGCCATCCGCTCGCTCTCGGGGACGCGCGCCCGCTCTCCTGGCGATTTCTCATATTCATCATTCCGACCGCGACGGAGCGGGGGCGGCAGCGGCCAGATCTTGACGGAAACTCGCTGAACGAAGAGCTGTTTCGGGCTCGCGGCTTGTAAGAGTCTCATGCATCCACTGGGATGGACCGCTTTGGCAGATTGTCCCGTAGATCAGTGATATGTGATATAGATTGTATATTCAGTATTCATCCGAAACGAGAAAAAAATCGTGATGCGAACACCAGGTACCGATTGGGGATACCACGAATCTCGATGGGTACGAACTGAGGCTTACGAAATCGAGCCGGTCCCATGGAAAGTCCCAGCGCCCTCCCAAACTCCTCGGAAGGCGTACCGCTGGAAGTCGCATCGTGACTATGACCGATCATCGATCGGTAGCAACGATGGAATCGCGACCGAAGAGTCGGCGATCGATGAGCTCGTCGAATTAGGGCACTGGTCGATCGAGAGCGATTGCGTTCTAGACCGATTCTAGACACCAATTCGAGTCTCGTCGAGCTGTTAGACTATCAAAGTAAGGAACTTGCTTCTCCGGTGGTTCATAATCTTGTATGACCTGTGTATGTAGAGTTCCATTATATTTTTATTACCGATCCCCATGCGAGTTCTTACATGTATAGGCGCGCGTTTCGCCTTTTCAACGTGATTTCTTGATCTATCTGCTACATTGCAATCAGTGAAGGAATTGACAATGAAGTTATAGACAATGATTCATTCTTACAACCTAACGAAATGGTCGATGCCGATCACCACCGACTGAGACACATTCAGAGTGTCAAACTACAACTCAACAATCAACGACACGCCTCAATACGAAGAGCGATAACTACCAGGTACTTATGTGAACTATGCCTAACTAAGCTGAATATTTATTGAGCAACGACAGTAATAATATATTCCGAATGAGTAGCGTTATCCGCGGTCTGAGCCAAGGTTACGACTCATAACAGAAATGGTGAGAGTCTTCTAGTCAAACATTTTGTGTAGGATATTTATATATGCGATATATCCGATGGAAAAATCCGCAACGCAAGTAATAATTTTCATGGAGAGCCTCACTCAGATATCGGTTTGCAAGCCTTGCATGAGGAAAGCAAGGAACAATGCTTGTGCAAGATGATTCGCCTGAACATTCAATTTTTGAACTGTGGCCATCGAATGCGAGCCTGACAGTAGGGCTTAGGTATGCAAAATCATTCAGATACAACAATCTTTTACAAGCTGAAGTTGATCGACTGGAGCAATAATTTTTGGCGTCACCCAGCGCCTGATAACTCCTCAAGCCGAATGAATAATTATATCCTCAATTTATGCTGATGAGCGGACGTAAAAGTCTGAATGCTACTCCCAGTGAAGTTCGAGAGCTTCCAATAATATGACTAACACGAGCAAGAGCGAGATTATCGATCTGTGGAACCGATACCGGCGTCGATAGCCTAGCCAATGTTACCACTACATAGAAGCTTATCTCCTCGCCACCGGTCGTCATCAAGCTCCTCTCACAAAAGCCCGAAACCCCCATCTTACCGAAAGAGACAATTTGTGGTCAAAACCCCCGGGTTACTCTACCCTGAGTTCGAGAGGGCTCAACTCCCTCGATCCCTTCGCAACGATATCTTCTTCTCATCACTACGCATTTCTGAAGGGCTCCGAAATTACGTGCCACGTGAAACCACACTCTGTACCACCTGTTCGCGGCGGCGGCAGACTAAATACGGTGTCATTGAACAAATCTCTCGAAATCGGATTAAAGCCCGTAATACCCCTCGTTTCTCCTGCTCTTGCTTCTTCCCTCAACTTATTCACTTAGTGACGGGAACCAGTGGCGATGGCGACTCAGGCGTTTTAGAGACTACATATTTGGAGACGATGTTCAGAGCTTTGAGATTATTAGGAGAACGTGCAGCCAGCAAGCTGCATACCTACACTGCAGATTGAATGTATTCGCGAGCAATAAACTACATAGGTATGAGAATATGCTATTCTCTCCGTCTCACTGCTTGTGGGAAACGGAACAACGAAACCTCGTCGTAGTCGTCAACGGGAATCCCATCCGCCTGACATATTCATCATCGATTTGCGATTCTATGCAAGTCGGCTTTCAAGCCGGCTTCGACGGCTTGGGAGAGGGGTAGGAGTTGGGACCGACGCGACGGCGGTGCGGCTCTAACTCCGCGCCGCGCCGTCGGTGGCTCCTTTGCGAAATGCTCAAAAAGGCGGCCGGGATACCCGAACGGAACTTACGTAATCTAATGCTTGACAATTTATCGTCGAAGGCCGAGCTCATCTGGATACGGCGGTCCTCTAGCCGCCTGCCCGCCCGGCATTACCTAGGGAGGGAAGCCAGCGATGTGTACTTTAGCCCGTGTTCTCGTCCGCCCTCAGATTATCCGCCGCGGGACGAGATCCAACGCCATCCACCACACTTCAGCCGCGACACCATTGTGTGTTTTTGAATGTGGAAAATTGCGTGCGTATATTCAGGGGGCGAGTTTTAATTTGGACGACGATTCCGCTCCATTCCCTCCCTACCGTTCTGAACGTTTGGATTCCGCGCTTTTCGACGTCGGATCCATCCCGTTGCCATTGCCTAACTCGGCCATTCTCGCCAAATGTCTAGTCTATTTAGGTATGTATCAGCTGAAATATGCAAGAACTACACGTGAGACAGCGCTGAGGCGGACCGTGCGTGAGTTTAGTCCATGGAACTAGCTCCGACTGATTTTATTGTACCAGAACATTATTCTATTACGGTGCCATTCACGATATTCATGGGGATATTGCGAGTGGAGGTCGTAAAATCACAAAGCATGTATACTTCAATGACGATCGTGCCGATCTTAAAGTTGGTGGTATCGATTCGGATGGTGATCATAGTTTTTAGAATCGGACGCGTTTTCCAGCGGGATCGTATAACTTTCAAGCTGGTTCCGAGGGTGGGATGGCAGAAATTTATCGCTTTGATTGGATTATAATTTTCCACCGCGATTCTCTTTCGCCCGTCGATCCATTCCCACCCATGAACCGTTTCGATATTCTACATTCGCTGACCAACACCAGAGCAATAATGATTACTACCTATATACTATTATTAAGGATAATAATTGAGGTAATACCAATACAGAAGATATAATAATTCTGGATGGAATGTAATAATATACACACATATATTTATTCTGAAGATTATTATAATGAGTACGGTGATGATATATTTGAATTTACTTCAGTTGTAATACGATGATGAAGTAATGGCATTGACGAAGTCTTTAATATATGAACGGAATCGGTGGTACAATTATTTATTGTCTCGTGTCAATCACCGTCTCTACACGACCATACCGACGTCGATGGTTTATGAACGAGGAGAACCGACTCAGCGGGGACCTATTCCTCTCAGTCTTTGGAAGCGAGAATGGGAGTTCTATTCCCAGTCTGATCCCCATGCCACTTGAAGAACGCAGCGAACCCATAGACTAGCTGCACTGGCGGCGACCTTCCCAAAACCCGGATCGGCTGTTCAGTTTACGACTGAAGCCGATCAGCGTACTTAATGATGGAGGAAACGAATACAACGAGAGCATACGGTGAATTGTAAACAACGAATTGAATAAACGATAATTGAAGAGCTGGCGACATTCGGAAGAATGTTCATTTCAAATATTCTCGACTTTTCACTTGGGTACTCGGTTAGATCTGGCTTGATTTTTTTCAGTAGAGTCGTTATTGGATGTGGAATATAATCTCTCCCTCTGGATTCCGGTCGACGTTTTCGGCGCTTCCAGCCCAGGCGTCACAGACAGTTCGATATTCGATTCGTGGCGCCCGAGAGTAATTTCGATTCATGCTTCGATCACACGTATCCATTCGTCGTAGGATGGATGTGGAGGGGCTTCGCGAGAGTGGATGGATAGATAGATAGAAAACTTTGTGCAATCGATGGATGTGACTCTCTCCGTTCTCCAAGCGGAAGACCCGCGGACGGAATGGAGGGCGCACTGGCTCGTCGGACGCTGCCGCAGGTGCCTCTGCTGTTTCCTAGCTATAAAAACAAAATAAGTTAAATGGCCTTTGCGATAAGATAAGCCGAGACATTTGCTGGTTTGGCAACTCTGCCCCTCCGCTTCGTAAGTCGCTTCATTCCCCGTCGATTCTGCCTCTCCCAACAGTTTTCATCGCTGTACCGGATCCTACTGCGGGGACTCGGAGCCAGCGACGAGCATAGAGCCTGCTTCAGAAAAATCAAAATCCGGAGCGAAGCAACCTTTGAGTACTCCAGTAGCCGTGCTGCTAAAACGAAGAGCCCAATAGAATTAATGAGCGAAAATTCTGCTCAACATACCTCACAGCGCGTCAAAAGGAGACATTGAATCCAATCTATTTTCACTCTAGAGAATCGAGAGCTAATCTGAATAGCTGTCCTGGAGCCGATGGAGCTCTCGCATTCCGGCGCATCGAGCTGTTCCGTTGAATGCCCCACGTTTTCCGCTTCGGGAAATTCGAGAGATTCCAGCGCGACCGATGAGCATCACGCAAGCTCTGTGAAAGCGATACGAACAATGAGGGGTTCAATTGACGTGGGAGAAGACATGAACGAAGCCAGGTTCATGGTTGGAGGAGAGTTTCGCGAGACACGGGAGGACTTACGGATCGTGATGGGGCCGGCTTCGCTGAGCGGAGAGCTTGTCGCTCTGCACTGGCAAGAAGTTTCATACTCCTCGTGGGTAATCACGATCAAATTATCGCGAGAATAATAGCCTTGTATGCTGGCAAGCTGGATGACTTGCTGACTGGGTAGAGGGCTCACTGGGTAGTGCGGAGCGCTCGCCCTACGCCTGTCTGTCGGCCCGTCTGCCCGCTCGTTCGCTCGCTTGCCCGTCCGCCCGCCCGTCGGCCTGCTTGATTGTAGTCTCCCCGTGATGAAGTCATCAGGGGGGAGGGAGAGCGATCCGGGATCTTGGGAGGAACGGTCGTCGGGGGATTCCGAACGAAATTAAAGGGAGAGGTGCTACTGCTGGTCGTAGGAAGAAGAAAAGGACCAGCCGCATCGGGAGCGACGCCGGCGTGCGAGTAAAAGAATATTTTTCCCAGTCGCATTCTCCCTTTCATTCGATGTTTCTCTACATTTCCTCGGTGTCGGCCAGCTCGGCGGCAGAGTTCCGTATCTACTCCCGCTTCACTCATCTCGCTGTCTCGACGCGTCGGATGAGCTCTAGGAGCGAGCGGCGATCCCCCTCTTCACTCAAACGGAAATAGGCACGCTCGAGGTCACTGGCGGAATTCCCTGGAATTCCCTAACAACAGCTTCACATCTCATCCTATCCGACTTGACTCGGTGAAGTAGAACAACATGAACCTCTGCAGCGGCAACTGAAGCAACTATTCCACTGAGCGCGTTGAGGGAGAGCTCCGTCGTTGTATAAGTGCACTATGACGGTCTGGGCTCCTCATTTGCGGAACGTGGAGTCAAGCAGGCTTCGAGGGATGCAATTACGAGCCTGCGTCGGTAGAGGAGGACTCCCCTCCGGAGGATTTTCTCGCTCCGATGTTTTCCGATCGCTCCCGGTGTTTTATTCCTTCCACTCAAACTTCCTCTGCCGCTGTGACCTCTCATGTAGAAAGAAAATAGCTCCATCAAGCTCTCGCTCACAGAGAGACTGCATCGGTCGCTTTCGTCTCATGGCCGGCTTACGTTCCTGGCTCCGATGAGTGGAAGGAGGAGGACGAGGAGGTAGATGGAAAGGAGGATAAGCGAGAGAATCTGAGAGATGAAGGCGATCAGTGCGTTGCATGGCCGATATTCGGAAGATCCCACATAATGGCCCTCCCTGATCGGCTCGACACTCGTACGCTCTCGACACTCTATTGCGTAAATCCTCCACAGTTTCCTCTTCTCGTCTACTTCCAGTTTCCTCCCCGCTACTCGAGAATCTCTCCCTTCATGGGACGGCGGCGGTACGCTGTTAGTCAAAGGAACTGATACCTAAGTCCACCAAGCGAGAAAGTGAGGATTCGAAGAAGGGAAGTGCTTTGCTAGCGATCCTTCACGTCGATAGTTTGATTACGAAACGGAAGGATCTCCATGAGCGAAACCGGCGCGTTAGCCACCTAAAATTGATTCGTGAGCCACCTGTGCTCGGAGCTGAGATTATATCGTCTCCTCCAGCTTCTCGCGGAAATATCGGGCGCAGAGAGTCCCCGACTTATTTCTCGCAGAGCCAAATTCAAGTGGTTGGAGGGTTGTGAGCTAGCAGGAATCAGCATGGGAGGAGAATCTTCCCACGTTTGGTACACACCTCGTTCCCACGAGAGTCGATGGAATTCTTTGGCATTCCGGGAGCTTTCTAGCTCAGGCTCATCCATGAATGATGGATATTTTATCATTTCTCCGTTAAAAATCGCGATTCTGAGAATCGGAGCATCTAAACCCGAGGAATCGAAGGATCCTCACGCCGGCGCCGCAAGATTGATCGTCTCCCAAAACAGCTCTCTCGCACACATCGCCTTACAGATGTTGCCGAGCTGCGCCTTTCCCTCATGCCCTAATACCAGACATACTGAACGTGATCCGAAAACCGCAATTAGGTCAGAGGAAAGCAGAAGGAAGCGCGCTGTTTGGTCCAAGCAAGCAAACAGCCGAGCCGATTTGGGAACTCGGGGAACCCAGACCGAAAACAGTGATGACAACACTGACTGCCCCGACGATAAGACCGATCAGGACTGTGGGACCGGAATCGGGGAGCAAAGCCCATCGATGCGCCGTCTCCCGGACGCTCTCGGCGAGAAACGAAGAAAATTCATGCGATCCCTTCCGCTCTTGGAGACGAAATTCCCGCGGTGGGGAGCGCCATCAAGGGAGCTGGAAGACGTGTTCGAGCATAACAACTCGACTTGGAGATTAGCAGATCTGCAGAGCATCCACAGTTGGCAAATGCCAGCTCTTGGGATGTCGGGGACGAGGCTCCAAAGAGGAATGCTCGCTGCAAAGGGTTTCAATCACGGGTTTACGAGTTGATGGTTCGGCGGAAACTTGGGTCGGCTGTGGGTCAATTAGCTTGGCTTTGGCCCCGCTCGGCTCACGAATCGTTGGTCATATGTACCTTCTCCGGGCCGAGTCAGGCGACCGTTAGTGCTTCGGGACTTCGTCAGCGGGGCACCCCTGACAAAATAGTCGGCCCCATCATCGAGCATCGACTATCGTGGCAGATTGACCGAAAGGATATTTTGCAGAGCTGAGCCCAGCGAAACCCGATCGAGGAAAATGCGGGCTCCAACCCGCACATCCGCTGCGGAATCATCGAATGGCTCTGCCTCTGAGGCGGATGAGCGCGCAGCCGAATCGGATATCTATTCATCAGACCCGGAGTGTCAGAGCTCAAGGATCCGTCCGACAACTCCGAATATCTCATTCTAGCGTCAGCTTCGTGTCCCTGCCTCTTCTCCCTGCCCATCCATTTTCGCCGTGGCCCCGTGTTTCTCACTGATTGTCGCTTTGTTTCTCCGTCATGCTCGATTTGGTCGAGCAATCGGAGCATTGATAGAAGCCATCGCGTCGATCCTCTCAGTTCATAATCTCTGCCGCTTCAGATACCAAGCGCATCCCGCGTCTCCTTTTGAATAGAGAGTCCCTCGGGATTCGTTTTTCTCCGCCACTTGAGCGAACTGCACCCCATCCGCCCTGAAGAATTCAAACTTGGTCGAAAATCAGGATAGGCTGCAGATGCCACATTTCGGCAGCTGGAATCCTTCTCCCATTTCGCTATCATCATGGTCGCTCTCGTTTTGAAGCACACTCGTTGGGTGGGCGGAAGATGAGTATTTTGCGGAGCTCTGGTAATACCATGGAAGTCAAAAGAAAGGGGCACTTAATCTCCTCTGTGTCGTTGTTTCCGTCATGGTGGTCGTCGTCGCCTACATGGCTGAAGACTCGAGCGAGCTATCACCCTCCGCTCTCGGTGCTACAAAGCAGTTTTGACGGGATCTTGACGGGGCTGAGGAAGGGGCAGGGAGGGAGCGAGCGACAGAAGCAAGCGGGCCGAGGATCGCGCGGGCCCCTCTAGGCTTGAACAAAGCTGCTATCTCTGCTAGCAACAGATTAGCTGAGTCACTTCCAACTGAAGACGTATCTCCTTCAGCGGCTCATTATTGCTTCCTCGGTCGCTTCCGTGCCGTCTCTCAGCCCATCGAGTCCCTCGTCTATCCACTCGACTTCCTCGCAGGCTGCTCGAAGCTTTTTCGAGAATTCGCCCTCCCTCCCCCCTCTGTCGCGCTCGCTGCCCGATTCCCCAATCCGCATGCTCCTCTGTGAGAACCCGTATACCACTAGACTTCCTCGATATGCGGTTTTCGTTCAGTAGACACGATAACGGAATACAGACCGGATTTTTCCCCTGTACAGCGACGGATCCCAGCCCTCCCTTGTTCCCATGAAAGAAGTGATACACAATCATAGTCCTCGAGAGCTCGAGCAATCCGCTCGAAGTCGAGAGTCACCGTTTGCGCCGAACTCTTTGCTCTGAGGGTTTCTTATCAGAGCCGCACAAGGCTTTCGGAAAACAGCCGGAGCCTCGTCAGGTCTCGGTGAGCTCCCGTAGGGTTACCCTTAAGCTCCCCGTCAGGGATCATGGTTCAGGTTGGAACTCAGATCAGCGTTCGGCTGGCTTGGCGGATCATAGAGAAGCAGCAGCTGCCGCCGGGGCCGCCGCCGAGAATCGGATGTTAGGTATGATGCTGTTTCAGCACATCACTGCCTCGTCGTAATGGACACCGAAATAGAGGGAGCCGAGATAGACAGAAACACCAAGAAATAAAGATAGAGCCGATGGAGAGCGAGCGAGAAAGAGAGGGAAGGAGCGCGAAGGGTATGTTAAGGCATCAGGAAGCTGCTGATGCCGTTTGGAGTGGAAGCTCGGCATCACATTGCCTCTATTGACGTTTCAAATTGAATTCGGCTCGCTCCGGAACTCGCCGAGCCGCTTGAACGTCGCAGAATTCAGCTTTCCTTCAATCGACCGTTCTCGCGGACTCCTTTTCCACAGGAGCTGATTTCGAAATGCACCCCGCCGAAATCTCCGCCGTAAGGCGCGCGCCTTGTGAAGCGCGTCTCGTGAGGACGTTCGGCTCAGCGATGTCACTCCGACCGTCCTGACGTTCACCGTGAATCCGAAGACGGCTTCGTAATCTATTCGTCGAGCCGCATTCTCGATGCTCTTGTCCGTCTCTCAGCAGATAATCATTTCTCATATGGAGCTCGCAGCGGTCCCACTGGGGAATTCCCGTCGTGACGACTCGGTTGCGGTTGTTTTCCGGGTTCCGTCGTCTTTTCGGTGGCTCGGCAAGCGGGCAAGGTTGGCTTGTCGGCAGCCTGCGATGATAGGCCATCGCGTTTATGGTTATGGCTCATTGGTCGGCCAGACAGACCAAGACCATATCTTCTTTTTGCCCTCTCCGCCTCCTCGCTATCGGTAGCACAAGGCGAGTGAGAGAGTGCATGTTAGTGTATTTATGCGTGTACATCTCAGACTAACGAAAAAATCGAACAAGCAGATGCTTGATATTCACTTCTGGTGTGCTTGGCATCGAGAGGAAAAACGTTTGTTTGTCCCGAGTGCTCGGCGCCGGAGATAAGCTCCGAGACGGCGTTGCATTCGAGTCGTGCAGTCGGGATCAAGGTCGAAGGTTGGAGGTTGAAACCATTGAGCGAATCCACCTGCGAACCTTGCATTTCAGTGCCGCCTATCCCTCCTATGAGATATATCGGAGCAGTCGATTAGGATCCGGACACGACAAAAACGTGGGAGCTTGTTCTGACCCCATTCAAAGCGTCTCAATCGGCAGACACAGTGAGCGCCCAGTGGAAGAGGAAGGACCATCAGGGAAAGCAACGAGTTGAGTTTTGGGGTGCGGTGTCTCACCTGAAAGTCCGATAGCTCCTCTGGAATCCGGAGGAGCCGGAATTCTGTTCCACGGAGATCCCCATCACGGCAAGCGCTCCGTTCATAGCGCTCGTTGCGAGACCCCAATGTGCACGAGGTCTACGGGCAGCTGCAAAAAGAGATCATCGAGTTCGATTAAATCTGGTCCGACGGAGCAGCGAGAGTCTCCAGACTAGGCTGTGATATATGGAAGAGGTTTTTCCAGGGATTCCTGTCGTGGCATGTTGCAGCCGAGACTCCCGGCGAGAAGTGTCTCCGAAGGAAGGCACGAGAATCGGAGACGAGGCAGCCAGCCAAGGCGCCAAAGACGACGAAAACTACGAGTAAAGGGGAGAGAGCGAGGATATCCGTTCGAACGGAGCCAACACGGAGGAGCATCCAAGCGAACAAGCAACTCTGCAATCAGTAATACGAATGCATTGGCTCGGAACCGTATAAAAAATCATGTTGCCGCCACACTTACTCATTCATCCAAGTCGAGCGTTCGACCATTCATTCCTAAGGCGGCCACAGCAGAAGCGACGCCTTCTGCGACAACGGAGAGTTCGACGGCGATGATACACAATAAAACTCCCACCAAATGCTTCACTCTTTTCCCCCTCACAGATCATCTCGTGGAGTGAGGAAAGCAATGTTGATCATCCCGGCGTTGTTGACCAAGTTCGAGCTCCAGCTTGACCTTTTCCTTCTGCCAAGAATGTGACAAATCAACCGGCGAAAAATCGCGCCGTTTACGGATCGTCAGGGCCTGCTCACAGGCCCAATGCGTTCGCAGGTCAAGATGGAAGATCAGTCGTTATACCGTCGATACGAGTTAGAGATGCCCTAGCAAAATCGGGTCCCCTTTTTCTGAGCGAACAGAGCAAGCACGCCCGAGGGGAGGAATCGGTGGCGACAACGCCGCGCCGTAGACAGCCTACGAGGGACGCATTGTAAATGCGAGAAGTGAACGCTCAGCGGCGAGTAGGGCTTATTTTCTTCGCTCCTTCAAGCAAACCTCCCTCGGCACGCCACTCGCCTTGCCAGCTGGATGGCAACTGCCTGCCTGCCTGCTCGCTTGCCTAGATGGCTGGCCCACATCGATTTCCGTTCGAGTCGCTGGCAGACAGGAAGGCAGGCGAGCGGACGGGTGGGTACGCAGGCAGGTTCGCTACAATGACACATCTTTTCTCGCGTTGCTCGCCGAGCTAACCTTCTTGACGGAATCGCCTTCTGTTGCCACCCCTTCTTCAATATTCTTTCGTTCTCGTCGAAGCGCCGAGCAGCCGACATGGGGCGAGTGACCGTCCACATGGTTCCTCCCGTCTCTCTGAAGAGCTGCTAGTTCCGAGTCTCGAAGTTTCCTCTGCCTATAAAGCGATCCGCTGATCATCCCGCGTATTGTTTCCAGTTCTTCAGCGCTATAATCGGTCGAGCGATTGATGATTTCCTCGCGATCGTCCTCTGGAGTCTATCTCGCTCAATTTCTACCTCCTCTCCCACCACCCAGTAGAAACGGCAGAGTCACAGAGCCGAACGGAGTTGAACTCCAGCATCGATGCGGAAGAAGTGAGGAGCAACTGTTCCGGTGGATAGTGAAGCGGTTCAGTTTCTCCACGACCCAACTCGACTCGTTTCCCCCTCCGAGTTTGCGTCAGAGACCCCCATCTTCGACCCCGCCTCTACGAATCTTCGCCCCCTCCCCTCGATCCGTCGATCCCTCACCCTGCAATCCTTTGCTCTTTTTTCGTCTTCTCTTTAGCCCCCTGTCATGCTTCCACACTTTTCCTTCTCGTTTTTCTCGGTGAACTTGAAGGCTGAAGCCGATATCGCTGCGAGATGAAAACGAGGGAAGCGAGCTCAGAGATAGAGAGAGAGGACTATGGGGAATCAAGGATCAAGATCAACTCAAGAAGAACGGAAAAAATCTAGACAGAAGGAGGAATCACACGCGCACACAGTCAGCAGACGTGATTCGGCGTTTCAAACTCAGGAGAAATGGACAGACGGACCGACCGACCGACTGACTGACTCACTGCGTAAGTCGAATTCATCCGTCCGTCCGTGGATCCATCCATCCGTCCGAATTCGGGCCTTCTCTCCGCCGGGCACCCAGCCAGGCAAGCGAAGTCTGCCGTTTCTGCCTTGCCCGCCCTCCGCTTCTCCTTACTCCCCCACCCCTGCAGACAGTCTTGTGAACGACGTCCGACATAGCAAGTGAGAGATGAGTCGTTTCTCCCTTTCGTCCGTCTCTCCATTCGTCCCTTCGTTCGTCTGGTCGACGGCGGGTCGGTCGGTCGGTCAGCCGCCCGCCCGAGCGACCGGCCAGCCAGCGAACGGTGTGGGTGCCATTGTGGAGATGATGGTGGGCGGGTAAGCGGTCATCAATTTTTACCATATCTGCTTCAGTCCCCCTCTTTCATTCGAATGACCACCCTGAAGCCCCTGCTCCCCGCCGCTCACCTCCTCTGTTCGCCCTTCGGTCTCCTCACAGTTGAGACCCTACACATCCCTATTCCTTAGGATTTTCAACGCCCAGGCCCCGTGCTTTGCTTTTGAGCGCTCCCTCTCTCCACTCCGTCTAGAGCGCTCACCGACCGCTTGCTCTCTCCAAGCCGATCGTGACACTCTTTTCTTCTTCATCTTTCCGGAACGTCGGCAGAGAATCAGATCGATTTCCCTCGCTTTTTCGCGAGAAGAGACCATTGGTCTGATTTCGAACTCCTCTCGCATTCCTCGACACGGAGGTCGACGAGGGCGTACAGGCTCTGTTTGGTCCAGTCTCTGATGGGGCAATTCCCCTCGAACGCCATTTTTCTCCCGACGTAGTTTTCCTCTTACTACTCCTTCTCGACGGTGGTCTTTCGTTTGAAGGGCCGCCGTGACATGAACCCTCCTCGCTCGCTAGCTTGGTCCGCGTGTCTTCTTTCCGTAGGGTCTGTCGGTGAGTCGCGCTTGCCAGTCAGCTATCCTGGCTGCTCGCTCGCATCTGCCAAACAAGATGGATCGCCGTTCGACGTAAACAGTGAGCGACTCGTCCGCGTATAGGAGCAGCCGCCGCCGTCCCGGAGGAGGGACGAGCTTGCGAGCGAGCATCGTGAAAAAGGACGAGCCATCAGACGATTCGCGACCCTGAGCCATTCTCTTAAGCGACATTCTCGTGCGTCGTCATGTAGTAGCATTATCTCAGCGGCATGGTCGTCTATGCCCTCGATCGATGTCGTCAAGGAAGGCTATCGGAGATTCGCGCAGCCGACGACATTATTTGGACATCAGCGGGATCCTCGATCGCAATCGTATGACAATTTCTTGGTGGGGACCGTGCGTGTCGCCCCTTAGGAGACAAATCACGATCGGCGCAGAGCAATATCATGATCGGGATGACATGCTCTCGACGAAGGACCGCCGACGAGAACAGGAAGCAGAAGAAAATTCACAGAAGCCACGGCTCCGACGGTATCTGGGGCGTCTGCCCTGACGGGTCGTTCCCCATGCTCTGGAATGTTTTTCCGCGGAGTTCAATTTCCCACTGGTAATGAGGGTATTTCTTGGCCTTCGGGGACTCGGTTTGCTCGTGCAACATAAAAGAGAAGTCTTCTGACATCTTCTCTCATTCGTCGAGAAAAGCGAGCTGAGGAAAGAGGAGGAACGCCATTTTCCCTCGGAGAATCGTACTTCTTTTCTCCTGATTGAGACAACCGCCAGCTGCTCCGACCAACCAGCTAGTTCGCGAGAGGAGACCGACGCCGACGGGGCAAGCTGTGTTCCAGCAGAAGCGACCCCAACCGCCACTTTGCTCTACGCTGTCAAAGAGGGAGACAAGTAGACGACAATGATCAAAAAGACCTTCGCAGTAGTCTTTTCCTCTCCTTCTCACCCTTCTGCACGTACGGGATGACATTCATGGTTTGCGGGAAGTGGGGGAAAGAGGAGTAAGGGGGGGAAAAAGGGCTTGCGGCCATCTACCGAAGGTTTGAGCGCTCCCCTCCCCCTCCCCCCTCGTCCCTCGCGGAGCTCGAGGGCGACGGTAAAAACCAGCGGGTCCAAATCATAAAAAAATTAGTATGCTTAAAAATACAAACTCAGAGTCGACTGAGATGCGACACAAAACGGCAAACTACTCAGTCGACGATTACGCTGTTGATGATCATGATGGTGGCAATGATGATGATGATGTGAATAAAAATCACGGCGGAAGCCATCATCCGTAACGAGGTCATCTTCCAACACGATGAGTGCAACGTCTCTGAAGCTCGTTGCCCGGAGCCGTGCAATCGAGCACCGACAATCCTGCGTCGGCCGGCATCGTTTCCACGCGTAGTCAGCGATACTGATGGATTTCGGGCATGGGGAATGAACAACTTTAAGGACGGCCGGCATTAATCCCCATGATAACGACGAGATACGCTCCGGTCGAAGACCAGGCGTCGCGACGCCGAGACTCCGCGGCAGAGATACCGACTCGCCGAAATTAGCCATAGTTGGATTGGTGGACCATTTTTAAAATTCGAATCTGTGTCTCAGAACCGAAGGATGTGCTCCGCCGAAAACCGAAACCGCACTCGAGTCTAAGATTCAGAAACTCCGCGTCATCCGAGCATCGGCTGGAGACCTCTATGAGCTGGAGAGACAAAGGAGGAAATTATGGAGCAAAAAACGAACAGACCGAGAGCAGGATGGAGAGACGGGTCGGGGCAGGGGGTGGCCTGAGCTCAGTCAGGGCGGAGGGGAACAGATGAAAGCTCTGGGTGTAAGTGGAGGGGGCGAACTGACTCTGCCGACTGCGGAACGTTTCACTCTTCTCACAAGGAGGCGTTTATAGCGGAAATAATGGAGGTGATGTTCATAGCATGGACGGTTGAGAAGACACAGACCATACTCGCTCACTCACTCAGTCAGTCAGTCAGTCAGTGAGCCGCTTGAGCTAGTTGAGACCCTGCGTCTGTACGGCGGCCCGTCTGGCTGCAAACTTAGACCTGTCTCGGCTGGCCGTGCCATGCGAAGCGTTGCCTCTCCCCAACTCGCTGCAGTGAGGTCGCGTGGGACAAAAGGCTCACGGGAGAAGATTTCAACGTCAGCCATAGAGAACGCGCCGTTTCAAAACTTGGTCACCGGGAGAGGAAACTCACGCTCCGTGATTGAGTGGCTGGCTTGCTGACTGGCTGACTGGCTCAGCGGCTGGAGGTTCCGGAGTTTTGGAGAAAGTTTCCGCAAACTCTTGCCATCAGTGGAAAGATGCTGCCGCACGCTGACATTAGCACGTTAATAACGACGCGCTCCCGACGGCAAGTACATACATATATCCAGCGGTCGGCCTGTCGTACACGCCGCCGACGTCAGGGGGAGCAACTCTATTCGACGTTCAATCTCAGCTCCCGCACCAATTCATCCGAGCCACGGGATGTCGCGCTCTCGGGAAAATCCCGCTGATATCGATTTCCCCCGGTTCCGCCTCGCTCCCGGTCCCATGTGATTTACTCGATCTTGGAATGAATTGAGCTTCCTCATGCCCGATTAACGGCTTCGAAAACACGAGAGGACATTCCGCTCGGCGGACCGGACATTCCGATACAGAGTTTCCGATTCAGCATGAATCGTCTTCTTGTAGTCACCGCATTGTCGGGGACGACCCACGTCCGACTCGCTGGGCTCTGCTCCCCGATATTCGATCGTAGACAATGTGATAATACGTGGAGCAAGTCCTCCACTGGCGGATTTTTCTTTCTGTCGAGAAAAAGAGACAGGCTCTTTGTCTGGATGACTCGGGCGGCCCGTCGACCGACCGACAGGATTCGCGCTGGATTCGAGTGGTCATCATCCCTCTTTCGAGAGATCCTTTTCAGTCAGAAGTGCCGCCGCCGCCGCCGCTGCGACTGCCGATGTTGGACGCCTTTGATCCCTGGACATTATGTTACCGATTTCCGATGGCACGTCAGTCATTGCCAACCGGCGGCCGCCAGCCAGCCACCCGGTCGACTGGTTGCCTCTTGGTTGTCAGCCAGCCAAGCTCGGCGAACTCACAAGGAGAAAACATGAGGGAAAATAAAAGGAAAAAGGGTGGCCAAGTGAGCGGAGGATGGTTCCGTTTCGGAATTGATGGACATCGCTTCAGTGGTTGCTCGACCAGCTCGTCGGGCAGGCAGGCGGTCTCCAGTCGCTACTTGTTGGGGGCGCAAACGACAATGAATGGCGAGAGGAAGGGGGGCGAGGGTCCAGATAGGCGGTTGTTCTTCTCTTTTGAAAAGATCGTTAGTCCCTGATGCCACTGGTCGGAAGCCACTACGGTGAAGGACTCTCTCGCAGACTGACTGACCGACGAGAGCGACCGACTGACTGACGAAGTGACCGATGCTCATTTCACTCGGCGCTCTCTTTCCATCTGCAGACTCCATATACGCCGTCCTTGACCGCTACTCCCAACAGCAAGGACCGCGCTCCAAGTGGAACAGCTCACCGCACTCAGGCTCTCGTGGAGTCGCCACGGCCGTGGTTCCGCAAATGTCATTGCAATCGACCGGATTTTCATCGAGCCACTCTCCATAGCCTTCATCGCTCCGCGAGCACAGCGAAAGGCGAAGAGAGAAGTTCGACGAGAACTCCCGGCATTCCTTCCGCCCATAGCCACCGGGAAATTCTCGACCTCTCAATGAATTGTTGTCGTGAGGGAGTTTCGCTCTATCGATATTCATGGTTGGGAAAACGACACCGATGAGTCTCTCCAAACCATCAAGAATTTGAGTAATCGACTTCCGCCTCTCGGGCTCATCGACTCGATGTGTTTTTTCCCTGTCGCATAACGTTCACGACTAATTAGGTTTTAAATGATTAACCCGGACTCGACGTACGACAGCGACTTCCCCGAGGTCAGGAAGAGTCCTCCTCGGGAAATTTCTCAGGTTCGCCCTCGAATCGACCCCCGACCGACGTAGTCGACCGGAACAAGGTGATTTCAAGGGTCGTGGGTAATGCCAATGTTATCGCTCGAATATTCGATCATTTCGGGTGAGCATACCCCAGAAGCGGTGGTGACAAGAGAAGTTTCAATGAAAACCGTTCAACGTTGAGCGTTCGCTGGAAAAAGGATGGAGCAAAGTATGCGCTCCGTTGGAACCCCAAGACGGAGAATGAGATGGGAGAAGAACGGTGCCAGCGTCGAGAGCAGGACGACCGGCTGGCTGGCCAGTCAGGCAAGCAGACGGGCGGGCGCTATTGCAGGCAGGCAGGCAGCCATCCGACCAACGGAGCAGGCATCCCTAGGAGGTTATCAAACTCTCATCAAGCCTCTGAACGAAATCGCAGATTGAAGAATGGCTCGTGAAAGATGTCTTCTTCCTGCGACTCCTGCTGCTACCGCTCTGGCTTCTGGTTTCTTGGGGGAAACTGCTACACCGTTCGAGGACGATGAGCGAACATCAGCCAAGAGTCAGACGACCGTCAGCGAACGCTTCCCCTCCCAGAGAGACGAGCAGACGGATGGACGGACGAGCGAGCGAAGCAACGACTCAACGGAGACCTTCTGCTTTGCTGCTCCCGTCCGTTCGACCGAACGTCCATGCGTCGTCACCGTCGTCGTCAGGTTGTATACAAAGAACGAAAGTTGAAGAGGGTCGGCCACCAGCGACAGACAGCGAAACAGAAAAAGCATCACAAGTGACACAGAATCTAGCCGATGCGAACGGTGCATACCGATGAGGGAGGTCATAAAGAGACGAGCTCCGAGCGAGAATTCCTTCGACCGTTCTTTTCTCGTTTCGTTTCGGGACGAAGTTTCCTTTAGGCTTTTCTTCCTCTCTCGATTTTTCCCCTCTCCCCGGCCGACCGCTCTCGTTTGGCCCCAAGTTGTCGTCAGTCGCATTATACTTTGAGAAACGCTTTTCGCGAGGTAGCTTGACAGTTAGACTTTTTGAGCTGGCCGTCGCTCCTCATGGGACGAGGAAACGGGAATCGGATCGGGGGGCGTGAATCGCGCGAAACGCTAGGCAGTGACTGGAAGCGAGGTAGAGAATCGTATGAACGCTTCAGGTCGTGGTTGTGCCGAGGTAGGTAGATGACGGGGAGAGGACGAGAGAGAGAACGCTGTAGTTATGAAAAGGGGGCGAAGGAGGGGAGATAGCGGTGATTTGCCTCCAGTGTTCCGGTCGTCGTCGTCGTCTTTCTTCCCGTTGCCCCATCTGACAGCGGCCAGCGAAGAGGCAAGCGAGCAACCCTTGCCATATTTACCCCCGAACCGTCCTCGAACCGAGACTGAAGACCCGTCGTCCATCCGCAGGGCTCCGTATCATCTTCTATCGCTCTCTGCCCGTCTACTCCCCTTTTCCCGCCTCTTTATCCCTCCCGACCCCCTTGTCCCACCTCCTCCCTCAAACAGACGGGCGAGCAAGCGGTCGCTTGGGGAGCTGAGCGCCTTTAGCGATTAGGACCGAGTCTTTGTCATTCCCGAAGACCGCTCTCTCGGCCGTTTCCACTGTCTGCCATCTAGCCACCAACTGTGGATCCGTGACGAGGTTTCGAGATGCGAGCTTTCAGGTGGAAAAAGACCAAACTGAAGAAAGAGAGGAACCGCCGCTCATATCGCAGCCGTAGCAGCGAATCAACAAAAGTAAAGAGCCATACAAAGTCCGTCGAGGGGACAAGCTAAACGCTGGACGATCCCGGCGGAGAAGCTCGAAGCGAGGTCAGAATCTCAGCGAACCGCGCTCCTAAACGAAGTCAGGTCATCGCCGAGCAGCCGGGGAGAATGACGGCGGCGTCGGCTTGGTAGTAGGTCTGAGAACGAAGCTCCCTATCGAGCTGAGCGCCTCGTATATCTGTTGGTTGAGGAACCACTCGTTTCAGAATCTGCATCTTGAGAAAAAGCGCGGGCCCTAGGTTCCCGTCAATGTCTCGGGTGACAGAACGGTGTTCATATCTGGAATATCACGTTTTTTTGCAACGCAAACGGCGCTGCCGGAGGACTGCTCCCCTTCGGAGCTCTCAGAGATCGGCTCCGTGTCCGCTAGGATGATGGAATTGTCACAAAGAGACGCCAAGTCTCCCAATCACTACGGCCCGCTCCCGATTGCCAACCGCGAATCCATGCTCATGACATCAATTGAAAGAAGATTGACGACGGCGATTTGTACAATTGCGAAGCGGCACGCCCGACTTCATGCCAATCGGCACATCGACTTGACACCAGATCCAAGAGATTGGGGTTCGCTGCTGAAGTTTCACTTGATCGCGCCAGGAGTCGAAGAGTGGGGATCGAGAATGCGGGAAGGACCAGGGTACCGAACATCTGCAGAGATATCAACCAACGGAGCCACCGACGGAGCATGAGGAGGCCCTTGAGGTCTGCTCCTCGGCAGCGATCATCGCCGGCTTGGTTGTAGATGATTTCGAAACCTCGAAAAAGCCTCCTATTCAGGCTGGGGAAAATTTGGAAGGCAATTGGTCGATGCCGAAGCTTATCTCCGGATTTTCCAGGGCCTCTCATTCGCGCACATACTCACGCACAAATATACACAACGTGCGTGCTCGCTGTCGTCAAGTACGTGGGTAGGTACTTTTTGATTGCTGCGACTGTTTCATTCGCGAAGTCCCCAGTTGTCCATTCCTCCTCCCCATATTTTCCTACTCCGCCGTTTTATCGCTGAACATGAATGAGTCCGGGAGTACAAGTTGTACGTGCTCCAGGAACAAACATACACGTGGAGGAGGACAGTGACGACGACGCGACTACTCAATGGAAAAATGCGCGAGCCCGGTCGTTGTGTTCTTCCGGTACCCGGCGGGCGCACCCTGTGCACTATTTTCCGCGATTCCCATTCCTGTCCTATTCCATTTCTATCGCTCCATCTCCTCTTTCTTGGAGAACGATTCATGGCTGCTGGTGCTGCTGCGAGCGAACTCGAGCGACCGATACAATTTAATATAGAAGCCCCACCACCATCAGTGCCACGAGTGGCAGCCGTAGCGGTGGCAGCAGCAGCCGGGAAAGTCCCTTAATGTAAGACTGCGCATTGCTCCGCTGACTGGCTGCTGGGCGATCGAGCAATGTAATACAGACAACGAGTATTTTTTTCCCTCTGCTCCCTCCATCGTTGCCAGTTCGAGAAAACGAATCTCTCTGTTTGAATGCGGAAGGGTTTCAATTGGCCTCCGCTGCTGCTCCGGCGGCTCCTGCCGCTGAGATTCAGGTCCTAAGAGGAAGAAGTCGGAGGAGCACAGGAGTGGAATAATTGCGGAATGAGATTTCCGCTTTTTATTGTCGAAGAAGAGTCGAGCGAAGATTCGAGCAGTCTGCCCGCCCGGCTGGGCTCTCGTGACGTAGAGGAGGGGACAGGGAGCGGCGGATAAGCGGAGCAGCCGCGAGGAAGAGGGCGAGCAGGCAGGCAGACACGGGGAACTCAACGCAGTCGAGGGGACGTTCGCAGGTAGCGGCCAAATCGCGCCGGAACCCGGATAGTTTCAATCTGGCTCGATCGCTCTTACGCGAAAACAGCGGAGGTTGAATGAGTTCGTTGATGTTTTCGTAGTGTTCCGGAACACGGGGGACCCTGTCTCCCGGTGGGACTCAGTCGAGCCCTCTCTGGGATGAGATCCTGGCTTGGCTCACACGTCACGGGCCTATCGCTTCTTGGTTTTTGCATTTTCAAGGACTGACGAGCACCTTCGACGATCTCGACGTTGTTCGGGGCTCGAAATCTAGGCTCGTCGCGTTGGAGTTCGAATCGTGATTGGATATTCAGACGATGAGGAGTTTGATCAAGCCGGTACAGTCTGACGATGGGTGGCGCAACTCATCGATCGTGAATCATCAGGAATTTCTGATCAGATTGATCGTGGAATGTCATGCGGAAACCTCTTTGCTTAAGACCTATGCCCAGCACGAAACAATTTGACCCATGCGTACCTCTTCCAACTCCTTCGCTCCGTCGAACTCTTCACCAGAGAATCGGTCGAGGGATCGATTGCTCGGATCCTTACCAACCTCCATGGTTCTGGAAATACCGGGTGCAGCGAATCCAAATGATAGAATGTTACCGAGGGAAGAATGCGAACAATATGAGTCACGACCAGGTATTTCGTTGATCGAGCCGCACTGCAGCAAAGTACAATGAATTCTCTAGACTTGAGCATGACACATTTTCTCTCTCAAGGCCTTCCTTCCGAGCCTCCTCGAGGGCACGCTCGACGGTCGGATTATAACGGCGGGTCCCCCACTCGTCTCTCAACGTCTCTCATTTTCCCCGCGAGCCTGTCTCGAGCTTCCCTCTGGCCATCGAGTTTCCGCTGTGCTCCAAGCCATGTCGTCATCAGCATCCATTAAAAGTGATGTTCCCCCATCGGGAAACAGCGATGCCGTCGTCGACGAGAATCACATATGAGAGTCCTCAGCTTTCTGGAAACTACGCTGTCGATCTGGCGCTCGCCGTGATTGATCAATTGATAAATATGCCCTGCTTCATTCCTCTGATCCGTTCCATCGATGACACGAATGTTCGTTGATATTTTGTGCGACTCTCCCGCGGGATCCAAGGTGCTCATGGTTGTCGGTCTCCTCCCTCGTCCCATAATTCCCTGTCTGCGCTGGGCCTCCTTCTGCGACACGGAGCGGATGAGTCGGTTCACGCCTCTCCCCAACCTGATCCGGGCGTAAGGACATGGGCGTAAGGAACGATTGAGAGCCGCCAGATCCACTGCGGAGAGTATCGGGATGAACGAAAGGTATCTCGGCCGGCTGAGCTGACAAGGATAAATTCGAGGCACGCAAGCGAGCAACCATATGAAGTCGAGGACGACGTCTGAGTCCCCTCGCGTTCACGCCGCAGCGTGCTATAAAGCGACGGTCTCGCCCGACTAATTGTGAGGCGTCATCAGAGATGCGACCCTGCGCGATCGATCTCATCAGCGAGCCATCTTGAGTCACGAGCGGAATGAATCTGCCCAGTAATGAGCTCGCTGCTCGATTTCGATCAAGAATATAAATTAGGGTCGAGTGCCTGGTCAGGGAATCTAATAGTTGGCGAAGCGCGAAGCTTCCGAACGATTTCCGCTCGGAGATCTCGTAGAGCTGTGCGGAGAGCTCAGCGATGTCCGGGTCGAGGCGCATCGCAAAATCACTGAGAGCAGTTGACCCAGTCCTATCTGGGACACCTTCCCCCATCAGTGAGCGGGATGCCTTCACGTCGAGGTTGAAAAAACTGCGACGCTCCTTCTCGTCTGGCCATCTAACTCAGTCGCTCTCTTGAATAAATTTTTATTCCAAGTCTCGAGCAGCGGCTGCTACGATTTGGCTCAGAGCCAGACGCACTTGAACAAGCTGACCGCCTGGCCACCCGGTCGCTCGCTTCTTTTGGATTTTCCTCTCAGTCGCCCGGATTGCCATCGCCGCCACCACAGCATTGGCAGCAGGAGCGGAGTGGCATACCCGGACTCGGTGGCCCTCCCCCCCGGCCTCCCTCACGAATCCCCATTCCTAGCTGTCTGTCTAGCTGTCGCCCTACTCGCGAAGATTCTTGACTTTTCTTCTTGACATCTTCGTCTCCAACGAGTGCCGCTGCTGCTGCTGCTGCCAGGGTGCAACATAGCTCACTCTGCGACGTTGTTGCCGGCGACGGCGGCGGGTGAGAAACGTGGGCTCAATTCCATTTATTCCTTGTTTTTGCCATTCTGTTTACCAGTCCGTCGTCCTGCTTCCTCCCGATGTCGTCACTCCGGCCGCCATTCCACGCAGCCCGCTCCTATCGGGAAACGAATGGCCTCCTTTCTAAATGAGACAGATTGTTCCTGCGAAAATTGTCAGCCCTTGGGGCTCTGCTCGTCTTCCTCGACTTGTTTCTGTACGCTCACTTGTGTTTCGTCTCGATTCGTTCGGGGGTAGTCATCCTCGGCTAGATGCCCTCGATCAGAGACTACAATTTATTTAGAGGGGTTGCAGGGCGATTCGTTGCTTGTTGGTGCTTGCTTCACCTCGGAATGATTTTCCTTCGGAAACACTTAATTCCAGGCGGACTGTGACCGTTGATGCTCAGGAATGAGAAAATATCGTCGAACGTTCTCCGGGCTTGTTCGACGATTGGGCCACCTCGTGAGGGGTGACTTGGAACCGTGGCGAAACTCCCAGAGACCTCACTGGTTCTCATCATATCTTACTTTTAGATTGGATTATGACCTGAACCATTCGAGTTGAACTCGGGCTCTGGGAAGAGAATTTCTCGGCTCTTGAAGGGTAACAGATGTTTGGCACTTTTCTCGACGTGGCTAAACGCTGCCGTTCTTCTCTAGGATATGCGGGGAGCAGATAGTGTTCGACGCTAGCGCAGAAATCGCCAAGTATTCGACGTCTCCGCTTCTTCATTGCGGAGACATCACGGATAGAGTAGAGTAAAGCGACACGAATGTGTGCATGCGAGAGGTCGCTGATCACCTTCACGACTCGAATCGGGTCTGATTGAATCTAGTGTCTCCGATCAAGATGCCTAACCGCGGGTTCGTTTCGTTCAATCATTTCGAATCGGAAGTATGTACTTCAGAATAAGTTCCCGGACAGGCGGTTCCTCCAAGACGGGCACGCTGCAATCGATGACGGTGAAACAATCCGAGAGAGTTTTCCCGTCGATATTCATTTGAAGAAAGGCTGTGTTTGAAATTCAGCACGATCGGTAGCCGGCTCGGCGCGCAACGTGAGGGCATGATCGGGGGGTCTCCCGAATCTTTCAGAGAATAGCGAGAACCAAGTGAGTTGGAAAAAACGAAGCGAGAGGAGCTTCAGTATAGCCCTCTCTATTCGGTTCCAGCCGTCTTTCCCGTTCGCATTCCCTTCTGTCCCTCGATTCCCTCTTCGCCGCTCTTCTCGCTGCCCATCCTGTATACCCAGGAAGTCCATCGGCGTTTCTCTGCATCTCCTATGCTTCTCCACATGTACCTCGGTGTCACCCCTCTATGTCTCTGCCCGAGAGCACCCTTGCGTTCCGATTTACCCCCGGTTGGTTCGACGTCTTCCTCGACAATTCCCCTCGAAGACCCCTAGGTTACCCGAGGCTCTTTTCGTGCCTCAACGCACCGGGCGAGAACTCCAGACCCTTGGCCCAACACCTCCACGTTGTTCTTTTTTTAGTGCTGCGAACGTTTTTCGCACGTCTTACTTAAAAGACATCCAAGCGGTTCTAATTAAGAGGAGGGACTTTTCGGAGCGCACCTTCTCGAATCATTTCTCGGAACTTGTCCTGTCTGGAACTAAGTCTCACCATTTTTGTATTACGCCGATCCGACAAAAAATTGAATCGGAACCGGAGTGTGGCACCATCCTCCTCTTCCTCTAGTTCGATGCGCCGATGAATGAACGAGGATCGGAGGTCAGAGGAGGATTCCGGTTCCTCATCATTCTCGTCCTCCTCCTGCCGTTCCGCTGATCGGATTGGCCGAGGAAAGAAATACTGGGACTTGATTTATCGATGCCAGAATACTATCTTTCAACAGCGGCGTCACCTCTGTACCGCCTCATGGAGTCTCCCGCACAAATTGCAGCTGATGCCAAGTGAACACGACACGAGAGAAGGGTCGTCTACACCTCAGCAAGGTCAAGTCATGGAATGGATCGGCTGTGAACGATGCTCGCAGCTCGTGGAGGCAGAAGGGAATCGGACGGGCTAGGAACGAGAGCAAATGAAGACGAACGGAATGCTGAAGTGGGCCAAGTTCCCAATTGATAAAGCTTTCCTCGCAAGGGTTGTACATTCAACGCTCGTACAAACAGCGCTTGATCTCTGCTTCGGAAAGCGGGCTGTCAATCGACAGGAAAAGGATGAAAACCAAGTACTGGGGACAAGCGGCTGCTTTTGAAACCTAAGTATAACGAAGTGCCGCGGTGTCTAGAGTTCTCTGTCCTCCTTGGAAATTCTATCCGAGCCCTCCTGTCGCCTGAGCGGCTCGTTGTGATGACGCGCGCATCGCCAACCATATGCGCATCGATTTCGGGCATCACCGTGAGGGTAACGTCGACGACTCGATATCCGGTGAAAGCCTGCGAACGTGACTTACTCCTCCCGAGCTATGGAACATAGACGATTTATAGAGATCCTGAGTTTCTGACAGTTTGCTTTTCCGATTCCCAGATGCGGGTTCACCTGAATGCGGTATCTCGACTTCCGATGGCTGAAAAAACTCATCAAAGCCTTTCAACTGGAGACGTGGTGGGCGTTCCTCGCTCTCGCGAATCGGATAGAGATCACATGTCCGTTTGGAGTTGATTACCTTCTCGAGTAATCAGTCAAGAAGACTCTGGAACCGGTGACGCGAGCTTCTCGAGCGGTATGCCTTCTCGGAGCTTCCGAGACCAGAAGCTTTTCCAGAGTGATACTCGTATAAGTTCTTGGGTGTGACTCCCGAACTTACGAGTATCGCCGACCATTATACCATCGACCATCAGTCATTTTCCGCCATACGACGGAGATGGGAGACTGAATCTGTTGACTATAAGAAAAGTTTGACATCCTGCTCAGACACCTTAATCCGTCTAGTGACTGCGACGCCCTCTTCGGGAGATCTCATGCAACGGATGCACTAGCATCGTGAATTTGCGAATGAGTTGAGATTTGACTGCGGGCAGCGGTACTACAGCTGACTAGGATACGACAGCTGACTGAGCCAATTCTCGCCCAGGCTCTCGAGGATCGTCAATGCCAATCCTAGCTCTCGAGCAGAGATGTAGAGGGACATCAGCTCAACAAGGTCATAGTGAGTCAATGAGATTATGATACCAACGAGGATGCAATAACGTCTGAGGAGTTTGTATTCCGCCGAACCGATCACAACCGAGCTCATTCGTCAGCTCGGGCTTCAATCAGCCTTCGAACCGCTCTGGTTCCGTGTTCGCCGGGGAAAAACGCTGCAGTGATCCTTCAGGCTCGTCGACATCAGTCTGATCGTATGCGATCACATGCTAGGTCGAAGTCACCACGCATCCGCTTCGAGGCAGCTTTCCACTTCGACTCATCAATACGGCCGAGAGCTAGGACAATTTTTGACTCTCGTCCCCGATGCCTTTGCCACTCGTCGCTTAAGGTAAGGAAAGGTTTCCCCTATAATTCCTCCGATGACGAGACACTGAATGATCCTCAGACTACTGTAGCGGAAATTCATCCTCATTCCATTGTGCGATTACTTGCCACCGTTGTCTCATTCTTCCTAGCGGTGAGATCAGATGCGACTTCAATCGCCCGACCGGGAGAAGAACAAAAACGTCTCTTCGATTATGACAACTGAAGTTTTGATCGGAAGGGAACTTTTTTCTATCGACGGCGTGGCCTAATCGTCGCCCGAATGACCGTCAAGCGGCCAGCATTCACAGACCGTTGCGGACACCGCGATGGTGACGGTAGGGTCAAAGTACAGCCGGGTCCGTCGGCGATCCACATCATCTGGCTTCGGCAGCTCGATCGTTTCGCTGTGTAATTGAATGAAATTAAGTCTCACTGTGATGATGAGCGCTTGTTCCAGGAGAGCCGGCGTACAACAGGGGCTCAGTGGCAGCATTTAATTTACAATGAACGGTTGCCCATTGTCTTAGGTGAGTCGGTTCTAGGCGCTTCCACAGGCTCGCGCTGCACAGGAGGGAAGCCCGGGGGCCTCAAAGTTCCAGGGTCTCTTCCTGGAAATTCGATTGTGGGTGGGAGCGAATCCTGGGAAGCCGTAGAGATCGATAGGAGCCGTATTCCTCGGATCCAAGGAAGGAACGGATTCTTTTCCGTCAAGGTCCGACTCCTTCGAATAATTCGAACTCAAGACCCCGCGGTCAGGATTCACCGAGTACGACTAGGCTTGATGCGGCAATCAGCAATGCGTTCGCGGCCGTTGCATTCCGTTCCGACTGCATGTTCATCGACGTGTCCTGCGTGTTGACTCTGGACGTGAACAACCATCCATAGGTCAGCAGGATTCCTCTTCCTTTCCCTACAGACAGTATGAAAAAAGTACTCCTGCATCGAGCTCTGCTCGGAGAACATAGGTCCGACCGATGCTGACGCATGGAAAAAGGTCGCGAGCACCTCCTGCGGACGTTTTTGAATCCTCGAATGACTCCCATTACATCAGCGGGGGGCGATGTGATCCGATGTTTCGCGGTCTTTTCGGTCGGCAAGCACAGGGACTCGATAGCTCCGTTGTGCCCGATATCACGAATCATTTGTGAGGACTCCGTAACGAATCCTCCGTTTTGACCTGGTGGGCCGTACTATCGAATGAGCCTTTGATCATGCCCACGACCTTGAATCGACTACGTCCACCTCTCGGGCCAGATGGGTTTACTAAATCACCCTGAACGATGATTAATGATTATTGATCGTCGCTTTTTTCCGTCACCGATATAGAAACATGACACGTGCGGGAACTTCGAGAGGCAAGATCTCCTCGAGCTCATTCGACAGGACTCAGTGAATCAGAAATTAGGAACGTACGACAGCTTCGAGGACATCGATTGAGCCTAGCAGGCATTTCCAAATATTCAGTCGCAGACAGTGTTCTCGAACCGAATTTTGCGAGCCTCCAAGGGAATTGGCTATCGCATTCCAAAGTCGGATATCGCTTCTGGTGTGAGCATGGGGCTAGGGCGGGCTCATTTACCCAGCATGATCGGCAAGGAATTCGGAGGACATCCCTGGCCCAAATCATTTGCGAAAACTGTGAAGGGATAGCAGAGATACCAACGAACACCTCCCCGCATATCGGAACCTAAGCGCTGGAATCCGCTCCGGAGCTCAGGACCAGAAAGGTGATTTGTTCCCCGAAACATTCTAAAGCTTGTGTCAAACTGTCTAGGGATGGGAAGAGGATCGAACCAAGCTCAGAGATTGACGGACCTGACAATCTGGAGGAAGACTCCGCGTACATATCCTTCGCACTCCTGTCCATGGAGTTCGCCGGAGTAGCTATCGTTTGCCTCGTGGTATCCGGGCTTGATACACCCAAAATTGCGGTAAGCGTCCATCGATCCAAACATTTCGACTCATTTCACCGATTGGTTTTCATACCAGGCGGATCTCGGACTTCTTTCTGGACCGGTTCCGGCGTACCATTGTGCGAGGCTATATGTAGATGTATATGATCCGCGAACATTTCCTTGAGCCGAGCGCTCTCATCGACAGCCGTATGACGACGTTCGACTCCTCCATCGATTTCGGTCCGAATATTTCTCTCGAAGCCGATCGAAGTGATGCGCGTCCTCCGTTACGCCCCAAATAGACTTGAACACCTAGCAGATATGATCCATTGTGAAGCCTTCGTGAAGCCCACTTCATCGTCTGCAGGAGCTCTAATCTGCATCGGTGCCCTTTTAGGAGTCGCTCGCGGGGACCCCACGGAGCTTCGTATTTGCCCAGGTCTTTCAATCCTCCGAGCTTGCCCTGGATTTCTCGAATCCGGTCCGGACTGCCGCTGCATCAACTGGAGCCGAGACTACGATGAATGATGATGAGCTCCCGTCTCGCCGAAGACGTCGGTCGATAGATGAGCACGTACCGAACCAATCTCTCCATGAGTCACAGACTTTCGTTTTTCACGTTTTCGCGCGGCAATGCGTCGGATACTAATTAGCTCGCTAATTCTCAGTGCTCATTTCTCCCAAATTATTTCCTCAGCTGCTGAACCCTTTTCTAAGAAGGGAAGCGTCTTTCCTGAGACGCGCGCGTTGTCTCAGACGTCCATTGTCTTACGCTTCGGAAGTACACAATAATTCAACATTATCATTTAGAAAATTCCTGCTCATCAGAGAAGCCATGAGTGTTAACGGACATGTTGTCTCAGCCGCAGACCTCGACTCTGGAAGGAAATGTGCTTTTTCGGCGGTCACGGAAGTTTTTTTGGAATGTCCGCGATTTGTGTGTTCTAAATTTCTCGACTGATGCTCCCGATTCTAATCAACGGGGACCTCCCTCCAATCATTACACTTCCCAAGCTTGACTCTACAAACCTTCGTTGATGCTCCTTACTTATAAGTCTCGGAATGCTTGGCAGACTAGTTGAGGTTTCGGAAAAAGGATAGGGACCTTACAAGCGAGCCTTATACCCTGGGAATAGTTGGTTCCGGTTCTACGTCGGATCTAGAGAGCAATTATAACCGGACGGGTTACGACACGAGTTTTTTGAAGTCTCCGGACTACATTGTATTCGATGGCACCGACATTTCTCCTTTCCGCGACCGCCTGTGCAAGACACATGAATTATGAGCGATTTGAGCAATAAGATTTCGATACATTGTATACAAGATTGAAGGACATCAGGACTTCCGTTATCCGGAGCAAACCTCCGCACAGTGGTGTCTCAACATCAGGGTAAGTCAGAATTCAGTTATTCCGAAAAAGGAGATCGCCCGAAATGAATGATGCAAAGACTGTGCACGTGCAACGCTCAGGCAGCTCTAACCGTAGCGCGACTGCGAGACTGATCCCCGCCAATTCGAATACGTTCGACGTTCGAATAATTTACCCACACGTTACGCTCCCTGAGACTGCCCGGGAACCGGACGACACCGTGAGGGAAACTGTGTGAGAACGTTCCTCACACCCTGCTACATGGGCAGAGAGAGAATGGTAGCAAGAGGAGCAAATGTGGCGGGCTCTCGAAGAGTTTTTCTATTTAGCGCTTGGAGAGAGGGGAGAAGCTCTATTCGGGCCCTCTTGGTATTGAAACAAGAAGCTGATGGACCTAAGCATCCAGAAAAAAGAAAAGAAAACCAGCATGCGAAGCGCTCTCGTCATATTATATCACTGCGAGCGGCGTCAGCGGCAGCGAAAAAGTCGTCAACAGCGAGTGCCACCGCAGCGGGGCAAGCGATATCGCTTGAGGCTGACCGCAGGGAATCCCTCTAGTCTATTCTCAGGTGGTCCATGCAAACACTTTCCCCTGGAAACCCTCGCCCGCTTCAAAGAAGACAACTTCACGAAAGACGAAGCGTACAAGATACGACAATTGTGACGCGGTCGCACTCCTTGATCATCCGGCTCTTGCATTTGTGTCTCAATTTCTGGGGACGAAGACGATGGCACGTGTTAGCACGGGGTGAGTGAACGCGCCCCTGATTGCATTTGATTACGACATTTTCTTTTTTGAGAAGTCGACCCCCGCCATGAGTTCTGAACCTTCGGTGGGTCCCCGATATCAGCCCAATGAGGCGACGTACCCACATTCGATTCCAGACATCAAATAATTTCTGATTCAGATTCTTTCTTCCATCGATCTCTCTGTCTGCGATGGACTCCGACGAGCTTTTTGAAAGACGATTAATTCCATGGCACACCTGAGAACGCTGCACTTTTTTTTCCAAGGGTCCTCGCCGTGCTCGGTTTTGTGATCTGCGCTTGCTTGTTGACTCTGGCTCAGTTCGACATTAATTCTATCGACACTGCACTCAGTGTAGCGAAGATGAAAATTGCAAAACGTCAGCAAGAGATCAAAGGTTTCGCAGCGAGAAGCATCGGCAGTAAGTAGGAGATACCGTCGACTGTTCGGGGAGAAATATATCCGTTCTATTCGCCTCATGTATATGTATGAGGACGAAAAACGTGCAGCGCATATAAGCCAAGTCTATCCCGAGCCTTATCAGCCGTCTCTGCAATCCATCGTCCTGGCAAGCCGTCCACCTTCTTCCGTTTGTCCCGATCATATGCTTGACGTCGAAATGCTCCCAGGAGTTTCAAGCTCCGCATGTAGGGTCAATAATCTCGGCCTGGGGCAATGATTTGTCATTGTGATTAGTGTCCTTATTCCCAATGGTGATGTCAATGGGTACGAATCGGAGTCTGACGACTTCCCAAGGAATGAGATGCCTCTCCATAGTAAATCTATCTCGGAATAAGGGAGCAATACAAAATACATAATGCGGTCGGGATTGCTGTGAATGACAGGGAGGCATAGTCACGACTCAAGCTTCAATTGAAACGATCCCCTCCGTGGTTTACAGAGTGTCCTGTGAGCTCTCCCAGATGTCCCTTCGCGAGCGGTCAGCATTTCCAGTCGAGGCCCTCTACGAGGGTCTCCCGGGAAATAGCCGAGAACGCTCGGATCCTAGAAGAAGCAACCAAAGCTCTGCTATTCCGGTGAGTCAGGATGCGTTGCATGACTGCTGACTCTTCTCTGGTAGCTACCCATCTGAAAAAAAACAGTCCTGCAAACTGAATGCTTGCTTCGGTGAATCACTGGGGTGCTGAAGTAGCCGATTGGGCCGTTTATCGGTGAGCGTTACGAATGAACTCCGAAGTGGCGGGAAGTGTCTCCCGTGCACGGCTTCGCCCACAGGGACTTGTTTCTCTCTCGTCGAGTGGCCCTAAATTTTCTGGCACGGTCTCAATCTTTGGCTCATTCACAATCACTTCGACCGGTTTCGAATATTACAGAATGTGACGCTTCCGAGCGGAACGCGCCGAAGACGCGCTCCCGTTCTCCTCGCGATAACTTCGCGAAAGACTCTTCTCTCCGTTGTTTCTGCGAGAGAGCCTTATCCCCATAATACCTATCGAATGTTTTGGACTCCCTAGCTTGACAGGGTTTCCTGATCAAAGGCTCCCTTTTGTCATACGATCAAGAGATAGGCGTAATGCTGCTGAAAAATCAATGGTGTTCCGGGGTTTGAAAACGTTCGAAACGTGCTTGGTGTTAGGTGAGCTTCTCTAACCAAAAACTTTCCTCACAACAATCTTTCCGCGCTTCCCCTATGCTGCTTGGCCTGCCTCTTCCGCTTCCGTCGAAAACGTAGTAAATACGGAATTGTGATCAGGGATGCGCCGTCGGAGCCCGGCACGACTTCTCGCGCTTCGTATGACCAGATCAATCAGGTGAACACTATCAACTTGGGTCAGACACAACTAGCCGAACATGAAGCTCAGTGCAGGGAACGACGGAGAGCGAAATGCAACCCCCAGCTGCCATGGAGATCGGGCGACGGCCGTTGCAATAATCTTCAGAACACTCATTGGGGAAGGGCAAACTTTTGCATGACTCGACTCCTTGAACCAGCCTACGAAGATGGCGTTTCTGAGCCGCGAGGAGGTCGCTTCAATAGCCGACTACCGAATCCACGCGTAGTCTCCGCGACCGTCAACGCGTTCCGTAACGTCACGGCTCCCAACTTTACGCATATGCTGATGCAGATCGGTCAGTTCCTCGACCATGACATCGCCTTAGCGCCGATGGAGGAAGATCCCGGCGAAATCATCAATTTAGGAAGTAAGGGAATTTCGAACCGGGCTCCTGAAATGTTTTTTCCTCTTCATTTTAAGTAGGCGGGTCCGAACATTCTGAGAGTCTCGGAGGAATAATACGTCTCCATCCCAGATCCGAACAATCCCATCGATTGCTGCAGCGAGGATCGACGAGACGGGCCGGAATGCTTCTCTTTCGGAATTCCCGGAAACGACCCTTTCTTCTCCGCTTTCAATCAAGAATGCATGAACATGCCCCGCAGCGCTCCTTGCAGCAACTGTCACCTCGGTCATCGAGAACAGCAAGACTCTCTCACCTCGTACATCGACGGGTCTCAGATCTATGGCAGCAGTGACGAGGACAATCAGAGACTCCGCTCCAAAGTCAAAGGACTGCTGAAATATCAGGTTAGCTCTCTGAGCAGCCCGATACCCCATGGAATATCTCATACTGAATTTTTCGTGTCATTCATCTCCCCCTGCGACGGAGCGGTCAAAGTTTTGATCCGCAGGTGGTCAGCGATCGACAGATGCTGCCTCGATCGTTTCATCCTAATGAAGATCGCTGCTCGAAACCATCAGCGGGACAGTTTTGTTTCCGCGCCGGTGACGAGAGGGTCAACGAACAACCAGGCCTGACGGCTATGCATATCATCTGGCTCCGGCAGCACAATCTCATCGCTGTGAAATTGAATGAAATCAACCCACACTGGGACGATGAGCGTGTTTTCCAGGAGACCCGACGGATAGTAGCAGCTCAGTGGCAGCACATAATTTACAATGAATGGTTGCCCATTGTCTTAGGTGAGTCGGTCGGTGGTGCTACAGCACGTGGCTTGATCGGCAGAGAGGGGACAAGGGCAGTGTTATGCTTGTCCGGCCCTCCGTCGAAAGTGAAAATTTCCGCATCGAACATGACTGAATGCAAACACTGGGGAAACTAAGGAAATCAGTCGAATATGATTTGCGAATATTTTCACAATTAAGAGATCCGTTTTCCCTTGACAGGACCTGACTACTCGGAGGCTTTCAAGATCAAGACCCTCCAGACTGGATTCAGTCAATACGATCCCACGGTCGATGCGACAATAAGCAACGCGTTTGCCGCCGCTGCATTCCGTTTCGGGCACACGATCATCGACGGCAATTTCCTGCTCATCAACAGTCGAGGGGAGACGGGATCCATTCGTTTGCAAGATTTCTTTTTCTCCCCCTTCGGATACTACGAGTACGTACCCGAACCTCGGGCGCTTACCGTGAACGGCGTTATGGCTGATCTACATCCTAAAGCCAAGCGTGTGCTCACCCCATGCAGTTGCGTTGAGAATCGAGGATCGATCGTTGCAGGGGGAAACTCGACCCGATGCTCCGAGGTCTTTATAATCAGCCAGGACAACAATTCGATAGATTCGTCGTCACCGATGTCACGAATCACTTATACCGGCTGCGTAACGACTCTTTCGGCTTGGACTTGATAGCTTTGAATATCCAACGGGGCCGCGATCATGGATTGCGACCTTACATCGACTACGTCCGCTTCTGTACAGGCCGAGTGAGTACGGGTTGTAAGCTCTCAGTAATTTCCCATAGAGAGAGTTCGCCGAAGGAGTCCAGAACGAGTTCGACTCAAACGAATGACTCGTACCCTGACAGGCGATCTCGGACTGGAACGATCTGCTCACTTTCATGCCGCAGGATGCGGTTCAGCAATTGTCGCGAGTCTACGCTAGAATCGAGGATATCGATCTCTTCCCGGCCGGCGTCGCTGAGTATTCGGTGGCAGGAGGCGTCCTAGGACCGACTTTCGCTTGTATTCAGGGCAACCAGTTCATGCGTTCTAAATTCGGAGATCGTTTCTATTACGAGCATGGGAATCAAGCCGGCTCATTCAGTGAGCAACAGCTGCAAGAAATCCGAAAGATCTCTTTGGCGAAGATCATCTGCGACAACTCTGACAGTATAAAGGAGATACCTGTAAATGTTTTCCGCCCTATCGGAAGGTTAGTTTCGAGCTTCGGCGTGAAAATTTTCCGCGGTAGAATAAGTTGGGGAGAGACCGTCATTGAGGCACAGATGGAGCTCGTGTTCCATCATTCAACACCAACGAGAGCCCCAACAATGATGTAATTATTTATTTTCAATGTTTTCGACATACCTTCCAGGGACGGAAACACGGTCCAACCGTGCTCTGAGATCGATCGCAGCAACATCCGGGCTTGGGCAGAACAATAGGATCAAACAAGGCAACTTCTAGTCAAATCTTCCGAGAGCAATCGAATGATCGAGGTTCTTTAGGAAATACAGGTTATTTGATACGCAAGGTTTTCTTCGAGCAGTCATGCGTTCGCTCTTCCACCAAACGCACGTCATTTCAAATAAAATAATTCTGAGAATTGCCGTGACCACCTGCGCATACTTATCACTATTGGACGAATTCGACTTTCGTTCCAAGCGAAAATCATTCCGCCACACAACACTGCGAAATCTCACGGATCCTCAACCGTCTCGGAGCATCCTTCAAAATCGCGCAGATGCCACGGAATGCTATAACACCAGGAGAATTTCGGGCTTGGAAATAATTCTTGCAACAGACGAGATCCTTGAAAAATCGACAGACTTCACTGATTTGCTTCGAGAAAGAGGAGCTCGAGGTGAACCTATCACACTTGTCCACGCTTGAGTTCGAAGGTGGATTGGCACTCATAGGAGAGCAAGTAGTTCAGGGATCATCGTCTGATGAGCATTCGGCGGCATTAGCTTCGGTGTGCCTCCCGCTGATGCACAGAGGAACTCCTTCACTGTTCCGCGAAGGAGCGCATTTTCCGCGAAGTTTCCTCGTCACGACGACATGGCATTCTTTGCGATTCCTCTCGTCCCACTTTCGGAGGAGCTCACCCGTTTCATCCGGAGATTTCTTCTCGCCAATCAACACGCTGCCGGCATCGTCGATCATCCTCTTGAAATTGAGGAAGGCCTTCCGGAATTGAGATTATCGTTAGTGTAACGTCAGCGGTCGTACAAACTATAATAGTAGGAAGACAGCCGAATATACGTAAATATGTACTCAGAGGGAATGAATTCCGAAGGATTTCATACCATGTAGTCACGGGGATCTCCCTGACTGTTGACTCGAACGGGCCCCGTGGGCTCGAGCATCCTGCTCTGGGCTTGATGCGCCAGAACGCAGATGACAGTCACCAAGGCGACGACAGAGAGCATGGCGATCACGACGGCGAATCTCGCACAGAAAACGTTCCGACGATCGCGACTCTTCTCTCGGGGATATTGACAGTGTAGATCCTCAGAGAGACACCGGTCGCGCTTCGACTTCGGCGAAGTCGCTGCCATCTACGCGCACCGGTCTCCTTTTATAAGCTCGTCTCCCGCGATGATGTTCGAGATATGAATGATGAGGCTGATGCAACGAAGCCTCAGCCACTCAGCTCGAGCCACCGGCTATTCGTCTGTTCATCCGAATGACTGACCAACTCACTGAGTGGGCACGAGATGAGATCTGGCAAGAAAGCGGCGGTCATAGTTCTCGATGCGGTTCGCAATTCGCAAGAAACGCACCAGTGGCTAAATTAAGCTCCAGGGGGCGCTCCAGCTCCATTTCCCATTTCGAGATGGGAACCAAACAGCTGAGATGGCTCTTGTCCAGATAGCTCTGAAACAGTCTGATGAAACCTACGAAATTAGCATCGCGAAAGCCATGAGTCCGATGATGTAGCATCCCGAGCGGATCCTTGCTGCCTTCCGATGGAGAAAAAACGGAGCACATGCTCCGAAGCTGTAACCGTCGCCGAGAGGAGACGAGCTCCGAGCCGAAACTCACTAGAGGCGGTTCCAGGGAAAATCCGCGCTCGACCATCTGAGTTGAGCAGGGCTGCAGCATCCGATCTTCATCTCGAAAAAATATGCTCCGAATCGAATTCTGCCGGAGATCAGATGAGCGGGACTCGCGTCTCATTTCTCTCGCGATTGACCTGCTTACTGGTGCTGTGTGGTAATTCGAAGGCATAGCCACGGAAAACTCATTTCCCGCACGAGCTCATCCAGTCCTGTCGCGGAATTTCCATTTCGACGTGGCTCGTTGACGACCGCTTTACAGAAAACGCGAAAACACAGCAGAGCATTCGTATTTCTGGGAAGGAACGTCTGAGGGAGATTCCGGCGGCAGTTCAAAATTCAATGGCACTGAAGTTAGAGAAGATGCTGTGCATGTTTCTGGGCGACCGGTTCGAGGGCTCTCGCGGACAGGTCCCTTGAGCTAAACGGAACTTTCTGGTTTTTCCCTTTATTTGTCGACGGTCTGCTCCGCTTCGGCACATTATCTCATAACTCGTAATATATCGATCGATTAGGGATAGCTTGCAATAATTCACGGAGGTTATTCGAGATCTCCGGAGAGAACACAGCCACCTGGAAGGGAATAGTCGGCTCCGGACCGCGGCTCGTGATTGTTGGAGCTTCTCTACCGTTCGGGCTCCTGAAAACTTCCGACATGTTCCGCCGTCCGAGATAGTTGATTGGAAACTTGACACTCACTCAGACTCCATGTCGAGTTCATCTCTGTTGCATTCAAAAGCGGTGTGGAAAGGTGCGAGAAAAAGTCACACGCGGAAGTGATCCTCATAGACGAGATAAGCGCGAAGGCCAGGTGACCAACTCGCGGTTTGTCCCGCGCCGCGGTTCACCCAGAAAACGGCGACAGTCGACCATGTCGCCAGAATGACATCACAACGTCCGCGTGGAGAGAGCGCAAACTTCTTTCTTAGCTACTCATTTTACGTCTCGTACACGCTCCCGGTCTCGTCTCATTGTTGCCGTTTGTCCCCGGAGGCGGCAACGTGCTCATCTCCGAGGTAAGACGGGTTCCTGATCCGTAGCATCGTATGTGTCAGAACGGGCACTCTGACGCAAGACGCTCCGAGCATCCGAGCGAAAATCAGCCGGCACGCCGCTCTGAGTGCTCCTGTATTCCTCCTCCTGACCGTGACGCGATGAGATGCATAACGACCGAAGTCCTCCTTTCAGACAGGGACCACCTGGAAAACCGCATCGACTCGCACGGCAGAAGCGGAACCAGAATATTCTCCGGCTCCCTTGCACCGAACGGCGTTTGGCTCTACCGAGCGACGGCCATGTTATCGCCATCTACGCTGTGGTGTTGCGCGGTCGCGTCGTGTTTGTTGCCGGGTGTCGTGAGAGCCCAGTTCGGCTTCACGTTCCAAGACAGCCGTCTCGCTCCCCAGCCTCAAAGCTTCCAGAATGTCGCGAGCAGGTCCAGCGTCGACCAGAGACGCGACGATCCGAACGATCCCTATCCAACAGGTGGTAGCCTGCCAACCAACGGACCGATCTACAATGGGGGACTCTCGAGAGATCCTCCGGCTCCCGGTGAAACCGCACCCGGCCAGTGCATCTGTGTGCCGTTCTATCAATGCAGTGATGGATACATAAACGAAGACGGTTCGGGAATTCTCGACGCCCGAACGAAGAACCCGCCCAAGGAGGAGATCCCCCTCGATTCTGCACAAGGCGGCGATCCCAACTGTCCCGGGATCGATCAGCTCTGCTGTAAAGAACCGAGCGCTGTCACTCAACGACCGGTGATCTTCAGCTGCGGCATCCGGAACGACAACGGTATCAACAGTCGAATTCTTCAGAAGAACATGAAGGGCGAAGCCGAGTTCGGCGAATGGCCATGGCAAGCGGCCATACTGAAAGCCGAGAACGGACAAGTTCGCTTCGAGTGCGGCGGAACTCTGGTCAGTGAACGCCACATTCTCACCGTGGGACACTGTGTCTACCGATCGAAATCCACGGGGGCGCCGCTGGTCGTACGTCTTGGAGAGTGGGACACGAAAAACAACAATGAGTTCTATCCGCATGAAGATTATGAGGTCTCCAACATAGTCGTTCATCCTAACTTCAGGAACAATTCCCTCTGGAACGACCTGGCAATCCTAGAATTGGCGACACCGGTTACGTTCCGGCCTCATATTTCACCGATATGTCTGCCCAGACCAGGCGAATCTTACGAAGGTCATGAGTGCGTTGTGACCGGCTGGGGCAAGAATTCATACCGTACCGGTGGCTACTCGAATATAATGAAGGAGGTCAAGGTGCCGGTGATCGAGCGCGTCAACTGCTTGGAGAAACTACGCCGAACACGGCTCGGTCCGCGCTTCCAGCTGCATGAAGGCTTCATGTGCGCGGGCTCGATCGAAGGCGAAGATTCGTGCAAGGGCGATGGCGGAGGTCCACTGTCCTGCTATCGGAACGACGGTCGGTACAGTTTAGCTGGTCTCGTTTCGTGGGGAATCGACTGCGGAGCGAGTGACGTTCCGGGAGTCTACGTTCGTATTGTTAATTACCTCGACTGGATTTCGTACACGACTGGGAGACCGCTCTCTGATTTCTCTCCGAAGTGAAACGTACGACGAGATTATCTGGAAAATGGATCGATTGGCCTGTCAGCGTGGAGTGTGGAGCCCCGAGAGACGTGGTGTGTTCGCTTCGAGTTCTCCCTGAGGGGATATTTTGTTCTCACAATAAAGCTGAACTTATGTACAAACGTGCCACATGAGTGCCCCATCTCTTTCGGCGCAGCAAGGTATTCTGACACATTCTCCCGTACAGGAGGGTTGTCGGCCCAGCTCATACGCGTCTTGCTCCAGATCTGAAGACACTGCGCTCGCTCTTCGACCCCTTTGCAGAACTCGGTGGCCATCCGTGGGACCGGTTTCGGCTTCTCCCATTTGTGGGACCGGTTTCGGCTTCTCCCATTTGTGACCGGCGAATGCGGACGTGAGCTTCTTGACCACGAGTCTTCCCTGTGGCGATGGTCACAGGAATACATTCCGACCACGTGTTCCAAGTTCAACAATTCTCTCCGCAACTCTAAACTTTCTTAACCGGTTTTCTAATTTTCGCGAATTGAAGCCGCTCAACGTCGCGGCGCTGACAGATCAGCGAGAGTCGCCGACGCGCATCGATGACGTCATGTGTGGATTCGATTCGAAACCGGGAAGACGTACGGAAAGGAATCGAATCGACCCCCTCCACATCCTCAGCATCAGTAGCGAAGAGGGATTCCTGCGTCACAGACAGGCAAATTCCAAACGGGATGACATTAGAATACATCAGCTGATGTCGGATTGTCTTTTCTTAGCTGCTTGTCTCTAACGAACGCGTGTTCAGTATCATACGGCATCATCAGACCGCTAAGCGCGATGTGACTAGCGCAAACGAGTTTTTGTTCCTAAGGCTGCGTCTCATCCCCTCGAACGAGACGTTTCTCCTATATGAGCCTTCAGAAAGAGCGGGGAAGCAAAAAAATCTGTCCGAGGTCGCGAGGATCGTCGGGTCCCCGCAACCTCCGGAATTCAACGAAGACAAGATCGTTTTTGGTTCAAAACCAACATTATGAGTTTTATTCAGTCATGTCAATGTGTAATCATAGCAGAGATGTCCTATACCAACAGAGTACCGGCGGCGTATCTTCGATATACTCATGTTGTGTAGTCCACGATTTCGTGAATACACACGTGGATGAACAGCACGGTACAGAATGCGAACCGCTCCCTCGTCGCCTCGTATCCAAGACAAAGAAGAGCGCCGGAAAAGACGCCCACTATTTTACACGTATACTGGGCAAGCGTAGACTCGGCTCAAATTCGTGCGAGTCGTGTGTTCATGTATACTCGGAGCCGCCGTCGGCACTTCGAGTTAAAACTAGAATAAGCACCAAAGGGCCAACAGTTCACTCCACTGAATTCAGATATTTCTAGGTGAGGGTCGAGGAGACTCCTGTCAGTCGCGTGGCTCACCCCGCAATAGTGGGAGGTTGGATGAATCAGTATCGAACATCGCAATTTCAAGAGTGACTCCTCCGCTTCGGAGATTTTCCAGCGGAGAGGAGGCGAGGGAGGTGACTTTTCACATATTCGGAAGAGTCGGTGCTCGACTCGTGGTTGAGGGCATAGAAATCGATCCCGCGTAATTGCGCAACACGATTGAGCAGCAGATCCTCAGACTTCGCGCCTGTCGCCTGAGGACTGCAATCATGCAATCGCGGTCGTGCATTCAATGGAAGGAACATTTGTTCGGCAGAGCTCTGTCCCCTGTCTGGCTCAGCAAGCAGATCGATAGGGATTTGCAGCCCGTCACGCACTCGGACGTGGGGGCGAGCTAGCAGCAAGAGTTCCGGCAAATTCCTCCACGGGGACGGGAGTCGAATTGATCCACGTCGATCCCGCCCTCGCCATCCGATTCTATACAGTTTAGCTTTCCTCGAGATTCTCCCAGCCATTTCTCTACAAACCGGAAAAGGGAAGGTGCGGAAGAGGAATGATTTCGAGAAGGTTAGCCCAATGCTCATCATTCATCATCCTCGGGGAGATCCTCACGCTCATTCTCAGGAGTTCGCGGAGCTGCTGGTTTCTCCTGCCTCCATCGAAATTTCTTGATGGACTCTTCCGAGGTTTCAGGGAAATTTCAAAAATCGTGCAGAACGTCGTATGGGGATCCATCCTCGCCTTTTTCTTGGTTGTCTGTTCGATGACTCTGATAAATATCGTATGGCTCGATAACGAAAATATAAAATCGCAGCGCGATGCGCTGTCAGCGGAGTGCAGAGGACACGAAGATACAGGTATCACATCGAAGAAAATAAAAACTCTTCATCATCGGCCGCCGTTGCTACGATCATGATCATCGTCTTCAGCGAGATCGTCCTTGATGAGTATGCTGAGAATTATGCTCAATTTCATTGTTTCCGGTATCGGCATCACTATTTTCAGATTAACTTAGCTAGGATAAGATAAGTTATAATAGTCAGTATCGCTTTCGTCGCATCACTTGTAATAATGGTAATAAATATGCATCGGTTGCTTCACGTTGTGAATGTTTTCTCGATTTCGTATCGTACGTAAGCATCATTATGATCACCATCGTCGCCGACCTTGAGTGCTGCGTCTACGATGAATGTAGCTTCCAGCATGTATTGCCCCGCTCATTGCTCTATTCCGATCTGAGTTCCCCTAGAGAAGTTCACCTCTCCTCTCTATGAGCCCGCTACCAATCTAAGCGCTTATAAAGCAGCTTCACTTTCTGAGTGCGAATTTAATCGCGATTGCACCACTGCCAACCACAGAAATAACAACGACGACAACGACAGTGACGATAATGATTATCTCCGGGGCCAGAACGTATGAGTGTTCAAAACCTGAAGAGAGCTCCCCCGTGAACCATTCATCATAACAAGCAGGAGTCATTCTTCCTATTTCTCTCGTTCTTCTCGCCTCACCCTCTTTTCATCAATTACGTTCACATTCATACAGAGACCATGTACAGTGATTATTTACAAGACGGCCCTCAAATCCCTCGATTGAAGCGAATTTCTCACATGGTAGACAAAAGGTCGGCTGGTATAGACTCCATCGATTCCGAAATTTACCGGGAGGAATTCGCAGGCTAGGTGCGTCGACGTATGAATTCTCCAAGAATCCTAATGATCATGGTTGCCGTTCTTATTATAATCATGATGAGTCTTAATGATGTTTTCAATAAATTAATTTGACAGCGTTTGTGCCGCCTTAACTATTTGTGTTTGTGAATGTCTGTGTTCCTTAGATTCTTCTGTATTGGGATTTCAGCAGTCAGTTTTGTGAGTCGCTCAAACGGATTTGTGAACGGTCGTGAAAACGAACCGCTAGGTCTATTGACAGATGTCAAATGTCGGTCACTCATCTGTTCATCAAACCTGTGTCCTCCATCATCATTTTCGCATCAGCATCTCTATCATCAAACAATATAAGTCACCCTGTTGCTCCAGTTGATAGATAACCTCGTCGTCGCGGAAGATCGCGCCTGGCGACGCACGAGCTAACGATGTTACAGTGGTTGTTGGCAAACATGTGTCGAACGCTATGGTTCAGAGATCCCTCGATTACAATCGAGTCCGCTTGGGTGTGATCTTCTCGAAGTTTCCTTTTGCTTTCGTCGTCGAGTTCGGGCCTACGATCGGACCCATCCGTTGGGATGATCGCTGCAAAAGGAAATCAGTTAAGACTCAGTCTCCGTGGAATGCTGGAATAGTCGGTCGTCCACACGATTCAACTTCGACACAGGCCATTTCGAGAGTATTGAATTGAATCATCAAGACGAATATTCGAGTCTGTGATGGGGAAAAAATCTCACATCGACATGTTGAAGTCTTGGAGTGCTTGGCGCACGGTCGAAAACAGTAGTCGGTTGTCTTCTTTCGAAGTATCCATGCACAGAGACTGCAGCCTCGCGAGGTACGAGTCGAAATTTTCTGAAGTGGGCTTCTCGTCCAAGTTCGTACGGTCCAAAAGTTGGATGAAGTTTGTTTTCAGCGACTCGTAGTACTCGTGGAGGCCTTGAGTTTTTTCCTCAAGTGCTAGATTATCGGTTTCAGCCATGCGACACTGAGTTTCCGCGTTGTAAATCCCTGCCCGTATGCGCTGCATTTCTGACTCCATTTTGGCGTTGTATTCTTGAAGGTCGGCTATTTCTTCGTCGAGTGCCCTGATATCTTGTTGGTCCTGGTTTAGGATGCTTCCTGATCCGTCATCTTCGACCTCTTTGTTTTGAGTTCTGCTGGCGCGAGAACATCCTGAATGGCCTCTGTGGGAGAGAAAGGTGCCGTTTGCGTTCCCGTTGCCTTCAGATCCCGATGTTAGGCAATTAGGGTCCGGCCTGAACGAGGATGTCATGAAATCTCCTGTTGAGCAAAGAGCCGAAAATATTAGTTCAGCACCTCGGACCGAGAAATGCGAGGGACGAGATTTATCTATCAGAAATCGAAGTATATCGTGCGACAGCTATACGATGGATGGCATCGGAAGGTATGCCCAGGTAGCACTTCGCAAAAACTCTCACCCGAGAGAAAATATTCATGTCGGATCCTGTTCTTGTTGGCAATAGGACAGCCGGAAGCACTCCGATGCGTTTGAAATTTTCCCGTCACATGTCCAGATCCATCGCATCCAGGTACTGGACAACGGAGGGGCTCCATTCCTCCAGCATCCGCTTTGTCAGCAAACGAAGCCGTCTTATACAAGGCTCTGACTTGGCCGGGACCCACTCTCGGACAACCGGAAAGGGTTCGGTGCGTCGAGTAGTTACCGGTTATGTGGCCCGTGCCGTCGCAGCCCGGTGTGGGGCACTTCAGTTCGTTGGATCCTCCCTGGCTCTGGTTCAGATTAGGGAACGTTCCTGCGATTGATGTGACTGCTGGTGGTCCTGCGACGGCCAATGATCTACAGGAAGACAAGAGAATATCTTCGGCTCAGTCAGCATGAATACGCACTTCATAGAGTTCATGGGGAAGTTGCTTGGCCCGCGCAACTATTACCTCGATGCCATCAGCACTTGAATCTGGTTGATCGACATCTCAAAAATTCGCATTGAAATTTCGTCAGTCGCCGCCCACCGGTAGGGTCAGAGATAGGAGCGCGGACCAAGACATTGGCCGCGAATTTGGCACCTACCTGTCATGCTCAATGGCGGATATAAAGTGATTTGTTGGTGTGCTGGCTTCATAGTCGTAACCAGCGAACTCTCGGTGATGCCCGGGAGGCGCCGTGCTGAAATCAACCGGCTCTGTCTGCTCGGAACACCCCGTAGCCCCGAAGGGTTTGGATCCTCCTGGCAGGCAGTTAGGGGAGTTTCTGCAAGTCAAACGGAATCCGTGACAGACCGTTCTAGTAAAAGCGGAATTCCCTAGGGCCAGATTGGCGTTCCGATGGATCATAGGATGTTGGGGGTGGGGAATTCCGCCGGAGAGGCGGCGCAGAAACTTACGGAGGGGACGAATCGGGAGAAGTTGCTTGACTTTTACTAAGAATGCCGGGTGAGCCTTGTGGTAATCTCTGCGGAGGCGTCGAAGGATAATACCCGCCGCTCATCCCGCCCACTCCCATTACGCCCACGGGGGGCACGATATACTCAGGAGGCCGTGAGTACTTCTCCAATTCTTTCGCTAGTTGGGTCCTCGGTGTGGTCTGTGCCACGTAGCCAGGGTACTTGTAGTCACCGACATCTAGTTGCTTCACAAAACACATGGGGCGCAGTACTCGGTCCGATTGCGCTGCAGGATTCATGTTCGAAATTAAAACCAGAATAAAAGACCGAACTCGTCGATACCCTGCATCTGTCGGATCGATTTCGGAGACTCGATCGAATCGACTGAACTCTCACCAGTAGAAGGCAGCTGAGCGGACTGAGTTTGTTGATGGGCGGCTTGGTGCTGCTGATGCTTCGCCTGCGCGCCCTTCAGTTCCCGTTGAGCCAGCTTCTCCATAGCCGCTATTGGACAACCCGACAGACTCCGATGCGAGTTGCGGTTGCTGTTCACATGACCGCGGCCGTTGCAGCCTGGCGTAGGGCACCTGCTCAACGAATCGAGGCCGTTATTCCATCCGGTCAGGTACACTAAGCACTCATATTGAACAGAATGACCTCAGCCAAGAAAGTGATAATTCAAAAAAATGTGCATTCGCATTTCTCTGCCGAAAAAAAACAGCCCTAGCGATCCTGAAACCTGTATAACGCATTCAAGCGGAACACGGGGGAACTGAAAGAGCTTATTATTCTCGATGACCTAGCTTGATCGCTTACTTGAGTATCGTCTCATGTTGAGCCAGAACTGTTAGCATTATGGGAGAGCATGGAAATCGTTAACCATGATATCATTCTCCTTCTTGGACGACGTATGAAGTCCTCCAGGAAAATTCTTGGTGCAAAGAAATTCCAAGAAGAAACTCACTTTCAGGGGTAATTTTATCCTTCCTTGGACATCCAGACAGACTCCTGTGATGCGAGTATAAGCCAGTGACGTGGCCAGTCCCATCGCAGCCCGGAGTGGGGCACTTGCTATCCTTCATGGTTCCATCAGGTGTCCGTCGATTGGGCGACTCGGGTGTTCTAGTTCCACCCGAAATGAGATCGTCGTCTATAACGCCGCCGACAGTACCGAGCATTGAAGGCTGAGTTGAATGGATCGGGGAGCCTCCTTGACCGGTCACTAGAACGCTGTTGTGGCCAAGCACAGACCGGCTGGGTCCTTGGGGTCCTCCGGGGCCGCGGCCACCGTTGCCATTCCCTCCACTTGGCGGACCTCCGGTGCCCTGAGGACCCTGCTGACCGAGTCTCAAACCCTCGTCTATGACCAAAGGGGGCTCCTCTTCATCTCTCTCACCAGGCTGCGGGAACAGGAATCGTGATCAGGACAACGAACACACCCGGAGAGCGGTTCCGGTCCATATCGGTATTGGTCTAATGTATCAGGGGATTGGAGATCATCAGAGGATCATTCCAACTCACATATGTCAATGTTTTCAAGGTCTCGTTCGATTTGTTCATTTCGTTGTAAGCCGTGGCTGGATTGTCACAGTTGTTCTGCGCCGAAACGTGATGGGAGCCAACACTAGTGAGCTGTTGATAGGTTAGGCCTCCTACCGGAGGCTGGTTAAAGCCCGGACTCGACATGTGACCCAGCGATGTATATTCGGTGCTACATCGCGACGAGTGAGGAGGAAACCTGAAACCGAACAGTTCGAATTCAGTCGGGGGCGTCCTGAACGGGGGAGCGAGCAGCAAACAAAACGAGTAATTCGAGTGAATAGCACACCCTGGAACGTACTGGGGAAACAAACAAGAAATACGAACCTCATGTTCTCGAGCTTTGGCGAGTCCGTCGCCATTCGAGAAGTGTCTGAACCAGTGCTGCAGCACGAGTTTTCACCAACATCTTCTATCTTGACCGGTTGCAGTGTGGTTGCACCCGGGGTAACAGGAGGCAACGACGGATTCTGCGACATGGTATGGTACAGCGAAGGACTGCTGTACAGAGCGGATGACGCTAACGGTTGAAGACTCGGCTGGAGCTGGTGAAGACTCGGGAGCGGGCCCGAGTTGGACACCGGAGAACAACCGTTATATAACGATCGGTATGAGCTGTTGCTAGTTTGATATTGGTTCTGCAATGGAATGACAAGCATTTGACGAGGATGAAACTGACCGAGAGAAAATAAGGAAACATGGACAGAGGAGTCGAAGGAAGGGATGGAAAAACAGATTGCAGTAGTAAATGATGATCGAATAAACATTCGAAGAAGGGTGTTTAGCCTCGTTGGGGGGGGGCTCGCTTGGGGAACTCGTCAGGTCAACAATCAGTGGCTTTCTTTCAAAAAAAAATCCACAAGTGTGGCCGATTTTCTCCCCCGAGATGGGGTGTTTGGTGCATGGGGGCTTCTTTCTGGCGGGAAATTATGAAATATCCGAGAAATCACAGAGCCTAAACGGAGGAGCTCTTACCAAATATGAGGTCTGAGTGACTGAAAAATTGCTCAGATCGTCTTCATCGTCATCATCAGGGAGTTCCTGCTTAAATCGTTTGATGATCGGAGTGACTGGACCGCTTGGTGGTGTCGGTGCTGACGCTGAATTCTTCTGCTGTTGCTGCTGTTGTGGTTGCAGCTGTGGTTGAACGTTACCTGCCTCACTGGAACAACTCAAAGGCGCGACAGGGACGGGCGCTGCTGTCAAGGGTTGCTTGGAGGCGGGGTGTGGAGCGTTCGGAGAGCTTGTTGTGGTTTTAGTGTTAGACGTAGAAGAAGAAGTAGTAGTAGTAGTGGTACTTGTAGTAGTAGAAGCAGAAGAAGAAAAACACGAAGTAGTTGCTGGAAGATTCGAAGGCGCAGGACTTTCGCCCGAGGAGCCCGGCTCTGTTTTGATCTTCACTGTACAGTTGCTTGAAATAGACGAGGGACTCGCCTCGAAATTCTCACTGACTTTTGGAGCGTCTTCGATTCTCTGCTCTTCGGGTGATGCCTGAAAGGAAGAATTTCGGTTCCGTATTCTGCCCTCCTACACTAATTCCCAAGCTTGATTGGGATGAATTCTGACTCAAACAAAGGGCGACAGAAGTGGCGTGTGATTCATTGAGCCAAGAGACCAAAGAACCTGGATGGAGTATCGCGCAATCGATTAGGGAACTCGGAGCGGAACGGAATTCGACAGAGGAAACAGTGCTCACCGCGTTTGCTTGAGGCGTTGAGGGCGGTTCCTGTTTCACGCAGCTGAGGTCAAGTCTTGGAGAAGTGACGATATTTAACGCTGGGGATGGCGCAGACCCGTTCGAGGAACAAGATGATACGCTCACAACGTCTTTCCAGGCACTTGCGACGGCAGAAGGCGGCTTGTCTGCATGTGCCTCCTTTTCGAAGAGATCGACGAACGGTGTGTCGGCCGGATCGTCTCCGTTGCTCTGGAGGAACAATCCGGCGCCCGATAGAGATCTGAGCGCTTCTTCAGTTTCTTGGAGCTTCTTTGCGGTGTCCTCTTCGTCTTTGGGTTTTTTGACGACACCGTCACGTTCTTCGGACCGCTTCCGTTTTAGAGCTGTTTGGAGCTGCTGGTGTCTGTTCGCAGAACTATTAACGTTGCTCGGGAAGGCGGGCACGCGTTTTTTCACTTGGTTGTTGTTGCTTGTGTTGTTGTTGTTATTGTTGTTATTATTATTATTGATGTTGTTGTTGATGGTGTGATTCGAGCTTGTGCTCTGGTGAGCGTGCTTGCGAACCACGTTTTCCTCAAGCTGGAATACCAGAAAAAAAGACCGTTTTCAAAGCAGCATGACAGCACACAATAATCTTCGTCTATCGGTGCCGGGAACAATTAGTCAATGAGCCGCAGTCCAGGCCCTTTGTGTCGAGCGAGGCTCTTCGCTCGTATCGTGTGCTTCGCCACTTTGCTGAATCACTTCGTTCGAACACTGTGTTAAGGAAGCAGTGGCAGTAAAATAATTGATCACCTGCGGTCCCCCACAGCCTCCGATATACGGGAAGACCGTTGAGAGAATCGCTAATTAGGGTCCGAGCTTTCTCTCAGCAGATCGGCGGGAGCAGCAGCAGCATCGGCGACAGCGACTCACCGAAGTGGTTGCTTTCTCACCGGACGGCCCGGCCTGCACGCATGTTTAGCTCGTTCACCGTCTGGTCGGATGGCCACTGGCTGAAACGTCTTTCGCAAGTTGAACAATCGAACCTTACGCTCGAGCGCGGTCAGCTGAATGCATGCGTGCCCGACTCTTTCAAGGAGAACCGGACTCGCAAGGAGTTCGAGGGCGGTATCGCTGTGGGTGCAAGCCACATAGATGGATTAGGGGCGACTCGGATGGTCGCTCGCTCGGTCGTTCAGTCAGTCAGTCTGTCTGTGCTGCTACTGACTCCTCGGTTTGCAGTCAGGCTTGCTTTCTTGCACCTACTCCCTCTCTCTCCCTCAAGTCCCCCCGCCCCCCGGCACTACATGGGGAGTTGCATATTCAGCGGGGAGGAATCAGCTACCCAGCGCTTCGGCCCCGGCAACGACTGGCAAAGAGTCTCGGAACCGCTTCGGCAGTCAGCCGGTCGAGCGAGCCAGCCAGCCAGCGAACGCTCGAACGACATGAATCACCCGAATCTATCATAGGTGATCCATCAAAGTTTACACTAAAATACACCCCGCCACTCAGTGGGAAAAAGCCGTGGGCAACTAGGAATTTGGTACAGCGAGCCAGCACGGTCGAGCACGAGGCTTCGCCAGCCAGATATCTCGGCGATACTTATTATGCGAGTGTGCAAGAGGATGAAAAACGGAATCGCCGTCTCGATCGCCGTGCATCGAAGGGTCTCATCTGCTCAGGCCAGTCCCTTTCAGACTCCGAATTCTTGCGTCTGAGTCGCTCAGGCGCGATTTTGGACTGCGAGCGATTCGCTCCGATCCGAGTCCGAATCCCTGACCGAGAGTTAAAAGCATTTCCTAAAGATCTCCCCCCTGCTGATCAGAGTTCCTTATCTGATTCGTTCGTTCACCGCCGTCCTGCGACGGTCGAAGTGAACGCGGGCTCACTCGGTCAGCGGAGCCTATGATTTCGGCCTTCAAAGGCGAATATTGCAATATATGACGGGTCGCTCTCTCGACTCCTCAGCAGGACGACAAGCTCGTCATAATGGCCGCTGATCTCCACCCAGTTCAGGCCGTGGCTCGCAGAAGAAAAAACTTCGCGGGGAAGGCAGAGCAGCAGCAGCAGGCGGAGGAGGCGGCGGTGGTGGCAGGGTTGAGAATTCGTGCATCGAGACGCAAGATGGAGTGCCGCAGACAGGACAGCTGAATCCGCTCACGAAATCTTGCGATCAGACAACACTACCACCACCACCACCACCGATTCTCCGAGCAACGATGGGACGAGCTCTAGGGACAAGAAGTAGAGGTGAAGTCGTTCCAACCTGACACACTCCCCCTCGTGCTTGACCGGGAAAACTCGACGAGCAGATGCAAACTTCAAAATCTTCTGTTGTTGTCGCCTTTTCTCCACCTCACCTCGTGTTGGGTCGCCTGCCTGCCTGCCCACCCACCTACCCGCCTACCCATAGCACCGCCTGTCGAGCCGTATGTCTACTTGCCAGACGACGGCTCCTGCGGCAAACCACAGGCAATCTCTATCGAAAACGAAGCTGTGGTCAGATCGGAGAATGGCGTGGCGTTGCCGAGCGCGAGGAGGATACGTTGGCAAGCCAGGGGCGAGGGGGGAGTCCGGCAGACACCGGGGGAACGAGAAAGCTGCGTGAAGATGCGGATGCACCGCTGGAGGGACCGTTAAAAGTTTGCAGATGGCGGCGTTCGCAGGTGTCTCTTGAGGGCCGCCGTCGGGCTGTTCGGCAGGCCCGACGGACCGAGCGGCCAGCCGTTCGACCGTTTTGCAGACCAGCGAGCGATGGAACATGCGGACGAGCGGGAGAGGGAACGCTGGTCGGTCGAACAGGACCGCTAGGTGTAAAATGTTTTACGATAACTTTAGGGTAACAGATAGAAGACGAGGAAGCAAGTGGCTGAGAGAGGCCCAATGCCTCTCGTAATAAATGTTCGCGGTGGCTTCAAGCAGTTTGAAGCAGGTGGCGGTAATAGCCGCGCTACTACTGCTGCTCCTCCAGCAACGGAAAGGAGCAAACATACAGCCCGCAGAACCGATGGAGACGTACGCATCTACCGACAGAGTGCCGCGGCTGCGTCGACTGCGATCCGACCCGAACATCGAATCAAGAGGTATTTCGCGAGGAAAACCGGAGCCAAAAGGGATTAAGAAAAATCTACACCGACAATGTATTTGATGCTGCGGATCCTCGCACAGTCCCACTCACTGACTGAGTGAACAAACTTGCCGCCCGCCTGGCGGCATTCTTAGCGGCATCGCCAGCTTTCCCCCGACAATTTTTCATCATCCGCTGACGTACTAGGACGCCCGGATCATCAGAATCACACCAAGGGTTCCGATTCCTGATGAACAGATTCACGTGGGGGAGGGTGAAGAATTGGGCGCGACGCTCACATGACACCGTCACATGGTGACCGACAGCTGAATGCCGGACAAGAATCATCAGGTGGCCCTCATGGAAGCATTCCATTTTACAATGCCGTCACCTCTCGACGTGGGGTCATCGCGCCCCGGAACAAATGAATAAAATGTCCGAGCCGCGGGTTTTCCGACAAACAGAAATTTTCCGGTTCGGGAAAAAATGGCATCGGACTAGAAATACCTCGATTCCGAGCTGAGACGGGACGGCTCTTGGTTTTCGACTCGAGAATGGAACGATTCCATGACTTCTCCGACTTCACTGGAATGACTTTCGCGTCTCAGCTCGAGACATCGAGCTGGATCTCGAGCGCGCCTTCCGAGCTGAGTTAAAAGGAAGTTTTCAAACTTTTCGACCTCGGTGAGCACTCTGCATCCTCAGAGGGAAATAACGGAGATTAGGTTTTCCACCTTCGACATCGGACTTCGAGAGCTCGGCGAGCTCGTGATCAACAAGTGCAAGTAAGATCAGACTCATCCGAAGCGATGGGAACTCAACTGTCGGTAATCTCAAACTTTTCTCGGTGGAACAGATTAGCGAGTCGTCATGAGTCGGCTGCTGAGCACCTATCGGGAAGACGCCCGTGGATCAAGCCGAAACCGATCCCACTTACTTTTCGAAAGCTCTAGGAGCCGAGATCTCACAATATACGCGAGTGGTATGCACTTCGAGAGCGCACAGAACAATTCAACAAACACTTCTAAAGTTCACCCCTCATGGAAGTGGGGTTCATCCAAGATGGCCGCCGCGCAGACTCTGGCGAAAGAGCGGATCCCGGCCCGACTCAGCTGCAGCATGCAGAGGAGCAGCCGCGGCAGCACCTGCGATGGCGGTGCTTTCGTAGTTTCATCGAAGAGAGAATGATAGATCGGCAGACTTATCAATCGACCTGAAGCGACTTGGCTCCAAAAAACTAGATGTTCGTCGACAATGGGCGCGTGCTGACTCCGTTGAGCGATTCCGAAGTACTCTAGCTTCGGAATAGCTGCTCTCTGCACCCGTCAAAGGAAGACCGAGCGGAGCTGCATAGTCGTCCCATTCCATATCGCCGACATCCCTTCGAGGGCCACGGATTTGAAATCCACAGCGGAGGATCGGGAGTCGATGGTCGGGGAGGAGTAGATGAATGTCAGCCGAAAGAATCATCGATTTCAAATCGACGTTCATCAAGTGACGTCAACCTAAGGGTCTGCTGGCTCGCTACGTCTGGAAACTCCACGCTGACGGGTTTCGCGTCCGAATTCTCACCTTGCTCATCTCTCAGGTGCCTCCACGTCCCGGAATCTGGAAAGATCAGAAGAAACACGTTTGAGTATGAATGTAGGGAGTGGGGTCCTGTTGTCAGATCTGCGATTTTTTACAGAACTCGAGCCCTGTCCCTATGCTTTCGCCGCGCACTAGCGACAATTGTGCGTTCGACAGAAGCTCGGCCATGCGCCGTGGAAAGCAAGTCCACTGTCGGCAACAACAGGATCAAGTTACTCGGCGACTTAATTGCCGAGAAAAAGTTTATCTTGCTCGAAAGCCAGTCCTCGCAGTGCCATTTCTTACGAGAGCACAGCCGCGTGTACTGTGGTCTTGAGGCGACCCCTCTGGTGGCCCGCGAGAGGAAGAGAGGCATTCGAAGCCTCTGCTGTGGACACTTCACGACGAATGGTGTCATTAGTGGCTTGCAAGCAAGTCCATCCAACAGGTACTTGAAGACCGGTTCAGTATCCCACATCGTAGAGAACGACGGAGCCTCGAATTCGGAGCCACCGGAGCGTCAGGTCGGAGTGCTGTTCTTCGGAGGTCTTTTTCCTAGCCCGGGCGGCTCTGCAGCTGTCACTTGAGGCCGGATTCTTATCTGGACAAGCTCAGGGAATATTTCCCATGGAACTTCGGACGGAGACTTTTGGGGAAATCGATAGTTTCTGCTCATTATTCAGCCCTCTCGGGTTACCGAAAAGATCCGGGAGATCTCTCGCAGATCTGGAGCTCTGGAGTGGGAGCTTCCGGCCCGGCTTCGTCGGACTGGATCATTCTCGAATAATTTGTTGTTTGCTCCGGGATTCCCAGGCGTCGGACGTCGACTCCCCAATTCACACCTGCCCGCCGGCGCCGCCTGGCAGCAAGCAGGGAGTCAGGCTTCCGCACGGAAGCCTGACCAGAGCTGTGCGCCGCGTCACGAATTCGCCGGCGATCGCCGCCGCCGACCTCTGGAGTCCGCCGCCGCCGCCGGAACCCGAGCACGGCGTCCGACGGCGTGACGGAACGCCGGCGCGCCGTGCCCAATCCTCATGAAAAGTAACAGAAAACCACGGGAAAAAAAATTGGATTCGGTTCGAGGTACTGAGCTCGCACGAGGATGCGGGGACATAGCATTCGAATGAGACGGGATGTTTCGGACCGAAGCTCCGCGGTCATTGAGAGCCCTGACTGATCAATTAAACTTGAATTCATCGGAAGATCGCACGTGTCAGATAGTATTTCATCCCCGACAAATGAGGAGACGCAATCAAAAGACTTTCGAACGTGCGTTCCACCTATCCCGCGGCGCGCCGTGGGCTCATCGGTCCGCCGAAAATCGCCGCGGCGCCCGCCGCCGCCGCCCGTTTTCCAGCCCGCCGCCGCCGCCGACGAAAATCCCATGGCGCACAGCTCTGAGCCTGACTCGCGCACTGCAGCCTGTTCAAAGGATCGGTGTGATTTCTGCTCTGAATTTCGAAAGCTGGAAGATTCCGTATGCGATCACCACTCACCACCCATCAGGCGGTACGATTGACCGCCTTCTCGCAACTTGTCCGCGTCATAGAAGGTCCGCCTCGGCGCGCGAATTCGAAATTGTAAATCAGCTGTTTGGTGTTTGTTCTCCGGGAGCCATCGATGTGGCTCGTGGGGTGAGAGTACTCTTGCGTTGAAATAAAGCCTCAATTCGGGGAATCGTGTAAGCTCCGAGTGCCGAAACCTCCGAAAAGATCCGGAATGGTAAGTGGGAGGAGCGCTTTCAGATTGAGGCGCCCTCTAGCCACCGTGCGTTCGGTCAGGCCTCGGGCCCTCGAACATCCTCAGTGGGTAGCGGTCCGTCGGGGGAGCTGCCGCCGGAATTCTCTATTTCGATCATGCTCTAGCGTTCTACTACGGGCGGAAACCTTAAGAAAGTCATTGGGAGCGGGTTTAGAACTCGGACGGAATATCCGGACGATGTAGAATTTCCGGGCTCGGATTCTTTTCGTGCTCTCGCATCGGAAACATTGTTCATACGGCCTCGCTCCCGATCTGAACATCCGACTCATCATTGAATTCTCGGCTGACAGAACAAACAGACGCTCCTCAGCATAATGACATGAATGAGTGATAAGACGAGTTCGCCCACATTGGATGTTGCCAACATTTTCGGCGATATCCCGATTCGATGATCGATTGTCTCTGAATGTGGCTTCTGGGCGACGAATGCACGTTCGAACGCCGCTGTTCGGGAAATCTCGAAAGCGGATCGGATAAGTTTTGATCAATTTTTTATAGGCAACTCAAGAAGAACTCGACCGACAGTTTGCCGAGAGGCTCCACCAAGAGGAACTCGAATCACTCAACAATTCCTACCAGCCCACAGAGTACGACGTCGAGGAAGACAGATTGTTAGCCGAAAGGCTTCAGCGAGAAGAAGAGGCTGAATATGCCGAGTTGAAGCAAACGGACGTCGAGCCGGGGTCCACCGCAGGCGCGAGAGACAACGAATACGATTCTCCTTCGACTTCTACGGGTGTCAAAACAGGGTCGGGTTCCGCCATGGGAAACCTTCGGATGGATTTGCCTTCAACGTCGAAATTCAAAGAACGTCAGAAGCTATACGCCAAACACGAAAACCTCTCTCTAGTCGATCCTGTCTGGGAGCAGATCGATCCAACGCCGGACATTCATGCGCTGTTCATGGCGTTCGACAACCGTTTTTTCGGTGCATATCTGAAAAGTTGTGAAGTGCGTTGGAGTCCCAGGATGACTCTGTGCGCCGGTCTCTGCTGTTTCCAGCCCCGTTCCAGGTTCTGCTCCATTCGGTTATCGAAGCCATTGTTGTCGCTTAGACCGCGGTCGGATCTCGTCGAAACGCTTTTACACGAAATGATTCATGCGTTCCTATTCTTGACGAACAACAACCGGGACCGGGACGGCCACGGCCCGGAGTTTCATAAACACATGTACCGTATAAATGGAGAGGCCGGTACGAAGATTACGGTGTACCACTCATTCCACGACGAAGTGCGCCATTTTAAAGTTCATCATTGGAGATGCACGGGACCTTGCAAGGACAGAGGACCTTACTACGGCTGGGTGAAGCGATCGATGAATAGGGCGCCGTCAAAAAACGATTTTTGGTGGGCGGAGCATCAGAAACTCTGCGGTGGCGAGTTCATGAAGGTCAGCGGCCCGGACAAGCAGACTAAGGAGCCGAAAATGAAGAAATCACAAAAGGGAACGACGACTGGACCTCCCTCGCCGTTGAGAAAGTACTTCAAAACCGATAGCGTTGCTTCTACCTCGACGCAACCGGGAACGTCGGGCACTCAGAGCACTTTCGTCAAAAACAAAGGCCTAGCTGACAACACAAAAGCGGACCGCGGTGATGCTGGTGGAAAGGCCACCGGGAAGAACGCGGAAAGCGCTAAGGGGATCAGCTGGTCGACACCAAAGGAGGGAAAATCCAAAGGCGCTATTCCTCCGTCGCGAGCGAGCGGCACCGTGACCCGGGTCCCCGGAGTTCCCAGACCTTCACAAGGAACGGGGGGGCGAAAGACCTCGACGTCTGCTACCGGTCAGAATTCGCCAAGTAATCGGCCAACTGGGTTCGGGAGGATACCACCCACGCCACCCAGCCAGCCGGCGATAAGAAAATTACCGAAAACTGGCGGCGGCTTCGGTTCCCGCGTTGTCACAATCAATGGACCGGTGTCAAGGCAAAACGTTCCGACGAGCCCACGAATCAATCTATGGGGGGGGAATGATTCGCCGCCAGTAAGGGGAGTCGTCCCCGGCAATAGAGCTTTCGTACCTTTTGGTGGCCGAGGCAACGTTCTAGGAGGTTCTACGAGCGGATCACGAATGGGATCGAGTCAACGGTCGAATGACAGACCCCAATCATCACTTTTAGACATGTTGACCCGGACCGCTATCACAGAACTTCCGTGGAAAAAGATGAGCGAGCGGTTGCTCCATATTTTCAGCAGTGATGAAGAAGACGATACAATCCACCAAGATAAGAAGCCTCCGAAAGCTGAGATAAAAACTGAGCCCGCAGACAGGAATGCACCACGAAATGAAATTGATAGAGACAAAGCGCCTTCGAAACGGAAGTTCGACGGCGAGGCTTCGACATCACTACCACCCACGAAGCAGTTGAAACGTGAACCGGACAACGAACCTTCGACTTCCAGACAAACCACCGAATCTCAGTCAGCTCTCGTTATACCCGATTTCGATGTTGAAGTCGTTTGTCCCGTGTGTTCGTCAAAGGTCATGGAGTCGAGAATTAATTCGCACATTGATAGCTGTCTACAGAAGGAATCATAACCCAAATCGTGATTTTTCCTGAACAAGAATATGCCGCGGCTGCTTCACCAGGCCCATACGGAGCGTTGACTCGAGCCAGATGACGTCATCTGATCTGAGGAGAGATTCATGTGGTCAAAGCTCGGCTCTGAGTTGCCTCTTAGCGTGGTTCCTTCACCTCGGAAATGCTCGAGATACGAATAATACCGAAAGAAATGTTGAGCGGATAGGCTCGAGTTCGGGATTCGAGCACAAGAACTGTGATTACGAGTCGAGGTGCTTCATTATTCAATATAAAATAAAATATATATAAAAGACTGTCAATAAGTCGAGATCAGAAGTCGGAGTTTTTTTTTTCGTGCGGGGAATGCTCCCCGAGATCCGTACAAGACGTCCGGAGTCTGCCCCGAGCTAGTCGCGAGCGGCCGACGTTGGTCGCGTATCGAACGGGGATGCGATGTGGAGTGCGAAGAGCGCTCCGGCTCGAAATCCGATGTTTGGACTCGCTATCAGTTAGAGTGACTACATAGGCTCGAGGAACGCATTACCAAAAAGTAGAGCGGCGAACAACTACGGCAAATAGAGAAGGGGTGCGGCCATGAGTGCTGCTGTTGATGATGGGGGTGATTTTCCCATGGTTTGCGAGTGAGAGTGGGAGCGTCTGCTGACTCGAGGGAACCCCACAGATGCGATTCCCTATTTTGCCAATTTTAAAAAGTGTCTCCGGGGACCGCGGCGCAAGCCTACGGATTGGCGTGGCCAGCTCTGCTTCCCCCGACTTCTCTTCCGCCCTCTTGGTAGTCCTCGGCAGTGGTAGAGGATGGTTGGAACTGGTTGTTCTTTCTGACTCGGTCGCTCGTTCGCTCGCTCGCTCGTTCGTTCGGCGTATTGCGCGCTTGCCCACTACTCCTCTCCACGAGTTCTAATGGCGCGAATGTGGAGCCCGATAAGGAACCACCGACTCTCAAACAGCCTCATGTGTCGTCGCTTTGTGCGTGTAGCAGATAACTCTTTTTGTTCCAGATGACTTGCCTGAAGCCGTTCATTTCATTGAATCAGCGCAGAATCGCTGTTGCCACCACCTACCCTGCTCCGACTTTACTGTTTCCTCTCCATCACACCGGCGAGCGGCAGTTTATTCCCGGAATGATTAAGTTACCAAAAAAAATATACTTCCGCGCGATTTTTTCTCTCGTGTCGATTTCATGTACACATCCCTGGAGCGGGAACCTGATGAGGCACGAGCGAGGTCGACGGAACTCGACCGTTCTCCCGATGCGGAGGAGACCGACTCACTCAGACACCGGTCAGGAGTCGAATCGGTTCACGAGAAACAACGGAAGGATAGCGACGACGAGAAGGTCCAAGCACGTAGTATCTGTCGTCTCATCGAAAATCGAATCGAAACCCGATCAGAGTCCGTGCCTCGTAGCCGACAGCTATCGGCCGGCGACCCCGACGACAGGACCCCACATCCTGTCCTTCACTCTCCCGGCCAGGGAGATCGGTGTCAGCGACTTTCCAGCGATGAACTCACGGCAAGGAACCGTCGAGCGCTCAATCGGCCTGTAAGGTCAATTTAAGAAGGATCGCTACGGTGAGTATTTCGGCGTCTCGCGACGAGGAACAGGGTGAACGACAAGAGCAAACACACTAACGAATTCGTCGCCAGACGATATGCTCTGACTGTGGGAACAAGAGTCCCTTCATCAAGGCGTTGAAACTACCTGGTCGGACACCGCGCGGCCGAGCCCGATTGCTCAGATTGCATTTCCCCCGTCAACTCCCGGACATTGTGGAAATCTGAATCAATCGATCCGGGTGGGAGAAGGGAATTTACTCCACTGGTAGAAGCCACAGTCTGTCTTATACGAAGAAAAAAAAGAGATCGCTCTACTCGATTGGGAGCGGGGATTTCTGCTGGAGGATCGAAAGGTGGGCAATGAGGATTTCCCTCTTTACTTCGCGACCCCTGTTCGACTCAACGGACGGGTTAGAACCTTCGTCGACGCGAACGACAATGTACAGAGTCGAGCGCAAGAATCCGTGCCAGATAGATAGACACACCGACGAACGGCTGGAGGAACCGACGAACGGACATTCAGGACGGGAGAGTCTTTTAATGAGCAGATTAACACTGTTAAAATGGTTTTAGTTTCTGCTCGAACGAGCTAAGAATTACTAGAGCGAGCTAAAATGATCGCGAACGACGACGGCGGCGGCGATGGTAGCGAAACGGAGAGAGATCGACGGGAGTGAACCCCTTTGCCTGCATCCGTTCTTTTCCTGGCCCCTTCTTGCTTGCTCGCTCGGAAGACTGACTGGCTAGCCAGTCAGCCAGCCAGCCGGAGAATGCAATAGCGGCAGTGGAAGCAACAACAACAACAGCGATGACGGCGCCGCGGCGTCTCCAAAAACAACGGTTCACCACCCGACAGACTCGCGTTTCCTCAGTCGGCAGTGCGATGAACACGCACGCGAACAGGCAGACCGACCCAGTCAGCCGACTTGCAGGCAATTCCAACCCATCGGGATTATATTGCCGCCGCCGCTGTCGGCCGGCAGCTCAAGCGACTGTTCGCATAACATGGACACAGCGTCAGAAACGACAAAGCGTTTCGGCGTGCGGCCGAGAATGCAGACGTCGAGCGATAGACGAAATGAGCGGCATTGAACATCCTCGGCATTTTTGCGCCTCCGCCACAACAAGCGTCGAATCGGAGCCAACACTGGCCAACTGGCTCGCTGCCGGCTCACAGACGGGACAGGGTGGCTGTTTGGAATAGCAGCAGGAACCTCTCGCTATCGGAGAGTAGGCAGAGAAAACAGCCGGAGAGTTGCGACGGCTTCGAGTGCGCTAGCAGCAGAAACGACGACCTAATTGCATTAAGTTCGAAGAGTGAGGACACACAACGAGAACGCATGTGAGTGGCGCTGGCGCTCAACGGCTGCTCTCTGTTCGGCTGCGTCGAGCAGAAGTCGATAACGTCACGAACGGTTTCCGTGCGAGCTCGGTCGACCAGGCCTCGTCCAGATACCTTCTGTCGAAGCTGGGTGCCGCTCCGGAAGCGGCTCGGCCGCGGCTGTCGCTCGCGCCTGAGCTCACGGAAAAGCGCTGACAAGCCTTGAGAAAGCGTTGCACTGGATAGCTCGATTGCGGGATCCGAGATTGAGCCCAAGCCCTCGCGATGGGCTCGAGAGAACCGAAGCCATAGATTTTGAGGGGTCGAGTTCGAGATCGAACCGAGGAATGGTGTCGGAAAGCTCAACGCGGGTCGAGAGAAGCTTACAGAAAGTTGGGACTCGCTCAGATGGACGTCCGGAAAGGTGAGGAACGGTCGGCGATGGAGAGCGTACGACAGAAAAGGAACATCGAGGCGAAGTTGGGGACGGAAGGTCCCCAACAGGCCGGCACGCGGCACAGGCGCAAGCGGTTATCTCGTTCAGCAGAAGGAGCAGACAGACAAGTTGCTTCACCAGTTTGACCAACTGACTGACTGACTGGTTGGCCGGCTGGCTGGCTGGTTGGCCTTCTGCCCAAGCTCGCAGACACACGATAACCAGACGAGCGAACAGGAAAGCCGTCTGAAGTTCTTTTGATTCGTAAATCTCCTTCTTTAGGGCTCTACAGGGTGTTCTTGGAGGCCGGTGGCCGATGAACAAACGAGGGCTCCGAGCAGCCGGCCGAACAACAGCTCAACAACTTAACCACCCCGAGTGTGAAGCGTGAAAGGGAAGAGGCGACAAAAATATCTCTAGGAACAGCTTCCGCCTCCTTCTGCGCTCAACCGCTCGTCCTATTTTTTTGCGCTCTCGAAATCCTGAGACGCTGGCGTAGCCTCCTTTGCGTAGCTGCAGGTTGTCGGTCCGTCAGTTTTATGAGGGTAACGCAGTTCGTTGAAAAAATATGACGACAACAAATTACGACCGACGGGCGCTTCTGAAAGTTTTTAAGCCGCTTGGTAGGAAAGATTAAGAGGTGAACTCCGTGAAGAACAGACGAAGGACCGGAGAAGCCGCGAGGATTCCCAACGATGCGTTGCGATAGATCGAGTCGTCCGTTCGCTGTTAGCAAATCAAGGAAGACTCAGGATTCGAGCCAGCGGGCGGGGCCCGATTTCAGGGCCGAGCGGAGGAGCCGAATACGATCATGAGTGAGCTCTGCTCCATAAATGAAGTACCTCGAAGAATTGAGGGTCGGAAGATAGCGTCCACTCTTCCCGAGAAATTCTTGTGCCGCCTTCTGGCTATTTACACTTCGGCGCGAATCGCTTAACAATGTAAACTTCGTCTTCCCACCGATATTTCTTCGTCATCATCAGAGATCGAGGGAAACTTCTCGGAAGAGTCCGAACAGAAGAGAAAGGCGTTAGACTCTGGGCATACAACGGAAGATGAGAATCAGAAAACATATCGCACCGACCAACGGATTGGGTTTCTTTCGATTCTGGCTCCATTTCACTCCCGCTCCGTCTCCCCAAGCGAGATGGTCGCCCGATGGTTTTGAAGTCTTGCAATCAATTGGAAAACTCCTTTTCCCCCGCTACGAGCCTAAACTAAATCCCGTGGGTGCGCGAGACGACGCTTTTTAGAGCAAACACCTCAAAGCCGTATAAGAAATATATACGCTTCCAATCGGAATCAATCGAACCCTCGCTCGCTCGCTGCTGAGACACAGATAGACCGCTCGGACGAAGCCGCCGGCTGGTCGGTGGTGCTGTTTGCTCGGTAAGCTATCCATTGGCTGTTCCGTGCCTTCGTTTGTCCGTTCGCCCGCTCCGGCAGATGTTCCCCCGATCAGGATTAGATCAATGTCCTTTCGTTGCGACTCCCTCTCATGTTCTTTCCCTGTTGCCAGCCGTTCGCCGTCGTATACCCCGCTTTGACGAAAACGTACGCCTCTGCTGTCTTGCGGCCTCGCGCTCTCCGGGAATTTCGCGAGTTTTTCTCGAACACAGACGTATTGAATGACGTTTTGCCGCAGCTTGAAACGATTATCACGGGAAAGCTCGAAGTCGCTTCGGCAGATCGGAGTCTAATCGACAGTGTCGGATGTCTCGGTCGAATATGCTAATCAGGAATATTCTCGCCTCTCCGCCTGACTCGATACTCACCTTGGGTCTACAATCGGGTCTCATGGGTGTAAGGTGCTAGCCATCATGGTCTCTGGTGATGCCGCGATAAGCGATCTCCGCAGTGCGTCTTGATTCGATCATAATCGGTTCTCCTCGATGCCAATAATCAAGTATGCAAATTATTTGGCTAGACCAACCCCGGGATTCCTTCGAGGGATCTGATTTCCTGGAACAGAGGTCAAATCATTAGTATACATCAATACATTTGTGATGATTCTCGATGGAGGCAGTGCGCAACAAAGTGCCTTCAAAGACCAGGAGATGAACTTCGAGTCTCTAACGCACGGAAATGAAAAATTGCGATCGAAATTCCGAACGACTGAGATTGCAGGCTCTGACACCGTGATTCTCATTGAGTGGGTGCCGATGATTCGATATATCGCGTCGGGACGGTGTCATCCGAAAAGCTAAACCAGCCGGACAGCCTTCGGACAGACGAGCAGCATTAGAGATCGAATCGGACTCTGGAGGCAGATCCCTGCCCAGCTATTTGCTCCGTCCCTTGGGCTCCGAGCTCGGTGAGCGTGGACGAAGCTCTGCATCATTCCTCGTGCCACACCGGAGTCCTCCCCAAAAATGTCTCTGGTGACCGGGCGTTGTAATTACAATTTGATTGACTCAGTCCCTGTATCAGCTCGGGCGTGCTAGTGGGCCACACAGTGCGACTGACTCGTTGAGCACGAGAGCATCAAGCGCAAAAGTCAATCAGCCGGACACCGATCGCAGGCTCGCCTCGGGGAATCATTGTACGCTTTTGCACCTCCGTCTACTTCAGTTCATACACGGAAAACAAAGGGCTAAAATCAATCGTGGGCTAAAATTGTCTGGGCGAAAATTGTCTGCTCGTGACCGCGTTCAACAGCGTGCTGTACAGCCCGAATCGCGATGAGGTTGAAGAGCAACGACGATAGTGAATAGGGCGCAGAGAGAACATTCAATCAACAGTCTGGACGGACCCTGTTTCAGAAACTCGTCATCGTCGCTGTAGACTTGGAGCAGAGAACCCTCATAAGTGAAGCGAGCAATAATGAGAACAGCTTCATCACAGACTCCACGGATCCGTCCACGCGGCTCAGCTGACGAGTTTGTATCAACATCGCTCAACGCGTTCATCGTCACGTCGTCGTCTGTGATGAAAAATCTGACCGATACTTCATCATCATCACCATCGGACCTCGGTGTGGGTGGAACAGCGACGGCCAACAGTGGCGATGACAGTCACGAGAAAGATGACATCCCGTCATGTCCGGCGAAATATAGTCCGACGGGGGGCCGTGAAATTGAAAGGCAACGAAAGGCAGCAATCTGACGCCGATTGGGAAACCCGAATTCCGGTGTATCGTCCATGCAGCCCCCTTTCTAGATTCAGCACCCTCCGTGCACGATTCCACGAATGCGAGTGCCCCTCGAGCTGGGATTCCCCCCAATTTGAAACAAGGAGGTTGTGGTTCGGACGAGTATCTGATCGACACCGCGCTCGCCCTCGCTATCTATCCGCACTAAGTATGTCGTCGATCTTAGCTCGCCCGCTATTAGACGTAGTCTCTTCCGTCATCAACGAGCTACCGTCGTGGTGTATGTTGCCACGTAATTAATTCGAAGCTATGACCGACAGTCCCATCAGCACTGACCACCTCATCGTCGAGGGGTCCTCAGGACCAGGACGCCGACCGACCGTGCTGCTGGATGATGACGACGACGACCGGAGGTGCCATTTAAAATAGGCTTAGCCTCGTCGTGTTCGCGACTGAAAGCATGGGGCGTAAACCATCCGGAACTGGACGGACGAGAACGCTACGAGCTGCGTTCGACTTCGCGCCTTTTCAGGTAGCAGAACCATCGTCCAGTCTCTCTTTGACCGCAAACAAGCCTCGAATCGGAGCTCATCCAGGTTTGGTGAGTTTCCTTGAATTCCGCTGCTGACTCCAGCGATCCCCCGGAGCTCGGAGCGGAGTATCTCTACGCAGATCGTCGGTCTTGATCGATAAACATACAAAATCAATTTGACGATGCGGAGCCAATGTTACATGGAAGCAGCCGTTCCCTCCACGTCAATCCAGGATTTGCAGCCTCCTCGAGCTCTCGTCCAATCCAACAGGTCGCATTGGTCCGGCCTTGGGAGCGATACGAGGCATCCTGCCCGTGAATGCGGAGGATAAGCGTTCGAGCGCAAGTGAGGATGTTCGAATGGGATGTCGGTAACAAGCTCGACAGAGCGGTCCCGCAGCTCCAAACTTCCTCCAACTCCAAACGGGTGAGCGAGAAGCTTTTTATTCACTCGAATCCGCACGGAAGCAAAAAGGCCCTCGAGGTCAATTTGCCCGTCGAGACGAGGCGCATAGACGGCTGGGGTCGGGGGCTGGCGGGGGAGCGGGCAGGCGGAAAACGCCCCCACCGGTGGGAACGACGCCGATTCGACGGCGGCGGCGGTGGTGGCAGTGACGGTCGGAAGATCCGCTTTGAATGAGCAAAAAAGAAAAATCTGGTGATGCTCCGAGCATTTTTGGGCAAATGATGCGGTTAACCCCACATGTTCCGAGGCGGTGAAAACGACGCCGAGAGTGAAAGAGTCCCTCTCGGCATAAAAACGGAAACACTAAAAAGTCCATGAGTCAAGGGCACGGAACGCAATGCAAATACTCCGAGAAGCGGTCGGCCCCACATACGCAGTACGAGTCACAATGATACGCCACTTGGCTCGCAGGAGGCGGCGAAGTTTCGCTCTCGGTGAGAGATTGATTCAAGTGTAGCGTCGTCGTCGACGGCCGGCGCGACTCGTACGGCTCTGCTTCGGGTACGGGTTGGGGACGCGAGTCGAAGTTCAAGAACCAATGACGGCTCCAAGAGCGGAGTCGACATTCCATTGAATTATGAACACGCGCCCCACGCAAAATCGTCGCGGGACGATGTCTCGCGAGCGGGGAACGCCGAAGAGGCGATAACGAAACAAAAGGAAGCGCCGAGATCGCATCGATTGTTGCCTACGACGTTGATGGAGGCGACGGCGGCAGCGGCGAAGACGCAAGCTACGCGTAATAGTGCTGTTTAAGGCCACGAGGGGTGCTGGATACGCAGCATGTCGGTAGCTGACAGTGCAGCTGCTGCTCGAGCGCAGAGTTTGAAATCAAGATTTACGGAACGCTTTGCCGCCGAGCATGTCTCTCCGCAGCAGAACGTCGTCGTTGCTCGAAGCCTTTCACGATAGAATGATCTATGAAGCCACAGGTTTCGTTCCCCGGAGGCCTTCCCCCGTCCAAACTCCTCTTAACTTGGCCAACTCGGGCTTCCTTCAGACTCAGCGGCACCGCTTGAAGGTTTGCTGGAAATTCCCTGAAGGAAGCTCGGCTGGATGGAGCGTAGCAGGAAAAAAAATAAGACTCTTTTCCTATTACCCCCTCAATTTTACCATTCGGTCGAGAAACGAAAAAAATCTCCTCTCTCAGCTCTTCTCCCTCCGGTCTTTCTTCACACGCGCTGCCAACCAATTGTGATGCCAAGCAAGGTGGTGGTCTTCGTTCTTCTTCTATCTGTATGTTCGTTGGTGGGTTTGGAGATTCACCACAAACTACCGCCTTCGACGGCTCTCGTCGAGCGCGCCGCTCGCTCAAGTGGAAAACCTGTACGGAGATCGAGTAAGAAAGAGAGGACACTGGGAAAAGAAATTGGTTGAGGAAACCGCTGTACTCGGCCCGGTCATGGATCCGCATTGTTTCTCGGGCTCTGGTTTCAATCTTCACGTTTTGGAAGTCCGCCTGAACTGCCGTTGGAGACCGATTTCCCGCTTCCCATTCCCGACGCCCTACACGACACCTTCTGGATCGGTGGAGGCATGAGCAAGCAGCGATCTTTGGCTTAATTCTTCCCGCTCGAAGTACCACTATGTTGCTTCGTCCCGGAGCGAGTTCACGATGCAAGATATCATTACTGTACCAGAGGTTATAGATGAGCGTAATTTAAAGTTGAGTCGCTCGGTCTCTAAGCCAGCGAGAAAGTCAGCTGAAAACTCCCGAGTTTGACTTCGGTATGTCGACTTGGTAAATATTTAGCAACGGCTGTCTGCATCCTTTGAGCACACGAGGCGGCGCGACGACGACGACGACAACGACGACCACGTCAAGACTGGCTCGCGCGACGATATGTCGTTGTGAATTTGCATCGTGAAGCCAACTCGGAGCACGGGCATCTTCCGTCCTGAGGGGCTCATCCCCCCCCCTCTACCACTCGGAAACCACAGGCACCAAACGGGCCTTCCGTCGGCTCGGTCGTCCGTGCGTCCAGACAGACGGACGGACTGGCGGACAGACATTCCCACCGAGGGAGGCCAGACACGGCGGCCGAAGGTAAGAAGTTATCTTTACGGAGTCTGGTGCGGTGCCACGGCAAGGAGCTTATCAAGTGACAAGCAGAAGCTTAAACGGAGTTCAGCAGGCGTAAAGTCAAAGCGCAACTCGGTGAGCAGAATCCGCAAAATCCTCTCGCTGTCTGCTCCTTTTCCCTCGAACTTCTCCGCCGCCCGCTCACACTACGTGGGAAGGGCAGGCGGTGGCGGCGGCGGCGCGAGGAGCGGCGACTGCCAAATACCAGCATCCACTTCTCTCGTTGTTGGAACCCTGCGTGGAGGGTTTGAAAGAAAAATGAGACTTTCTCACGGGTGGATAAGACGAGCGAGGCTCGGGCGGGCGCGCAAACGGGCGATCGGAAGGAGCCGATCGGAAGCCGGGGGACCTGTGGTATCCTGAGGGTATTTTGTATGCACATATATCATTCAGAGGTAAATTGATCAACAGGAGGCGGAACTTGAGGGCTCCGATGTCGAAATAGCGAAGCTTCATCTTTGAGCACTCAACGAGAACAGCTGCACCCTTTTCTTGCGCTATCGCAGAGAGAATCAAAGTTTTCCCGCCCTATCACGGGTCAAGGATTCCCTCGAATTCCTCGGACCGAGCCCTGGAATGAAACGCAATCAAAAAATCGTGTAATCTCATTTGTCGCAATTTTCCAGTTCCCATCGGATGGGGAACGAGGTAGTGGGCGACACGAGACGAAAAAGTACCCATGTTCTTTCGTGTTCGTTTCGCATTCGAAAGAGCGAACTCAGGCGGCGGCATCCACCGCTCCTGACTGAGTGGAACATAATGCGACTCCGGATCGAGCTCACTTCTCGAAGCTGGATCGCGTCGGGTCATCAGTCAAAGAGGGGCGGCGGCGGCGAGTACCCGACGCTGTTCGTTCTTTCGTTCGTTCGTTCGTTCGTTCGTTCGTTCGTCTGATTGTCAGAGTCTCGGTTTCTTGCTTACTGGCTTGGACGGTCGTTCGGTGTGGCCAATCGTGAACATTGTAACTTTTCATAAGGAAACCAAAAGACCGAAACCGGCGCTTCCTTCTCGACACCGATCCGTCTTCATCAGACTACCTGCCCCCGAGACCCTTGCTCCCCAGCCTCCATTCCCTCCACGCGCCCATCTGAAGTGCAGACCAAGCTTTCTCCAGTCAGTCAGCAAGCCAGCCCGCTCGCTCGCTCGTTCGTTCTTAGCTCACTCAGGGTCGCCGGGCGGATACAAAAAGCCGCTTGAACCTTGCCGCATACCTGGAGCTGCTCAGCCACTTGCTCAGCCGATCTCCGACCCCGGAGTTAAGTGCTCGCCCCGTGGAGGAGGCGCCAATGTTGGATGACTTGGCGGCCGTTTCCGAAGCGCTCGAAACTATGGGCCGCCACAAGAGCGGCCGTGTCACTCTTCCTCTCTCTCTGCTCGTATCTATTCGTTCGTCCGTCCGTTCCTCCCATCGGTGTCCTCTGTCGTCCCCAGCCGCCGTCCGTATTCACCCAACGCCGGGCCGTATTCACCCAATGACTGCGGCCCATGCAGACGCTGACCAACTTCCTCTCTCCTCGGTCATCTCCGACTGGGAGTTGTCGCCTCGGACCTGCAATGTCGACTTCTCGGCCTGGATTCGTGAATCTCTGCCTGGCGTGACGTTTCGCAGTCACCCCCATTCGACGAGACGTCTCTAACAGCGAATCCGAGAGAATAGACATCGGCGGAAGCACGGGCGGGCGAACGAACGCACAGAGGCACGACGAGCCGCACAAGACAAAGTGGGGAATAATGGTTCCAGTAGTCGTTCGTTCGTACCTTCCGCCGTTCAGAAATCCCGAGAGGGAAGCAGAGCCGGCTCTCCGACCGCTCCTCCAAAGCCGAGGCTAAATCTGCTGCATCGTTTGCCGAGATTAACCTGCGCGGAGTTCTCGCCCGGGTCTCTCAGCGAGGAATCAACAGACCCGTCCCGGACGTCGTCGTGGCTCCGTTCGCCTGCCGGCAGGTCCGTTCGCTCGTCACAGCTTGTACTTGATTCACTTCTGAAGGGCTTGCCTCGCTCGGTTTCTGAGAACGCAATCCGAGTCCGCGTGGTGAGGCGAGCCGCGGAAGAAGAACCCTAGCGGGCTCCTTCCAGGAATGAACCCGAGCCTGCTCGGCACCTCCACGATGGACAACTCGGTTTCTCGGTCATTTGTTCACCTGACGCGCAGAGGGCTGTTGCTCCGAGTCCCCGGGTCGGAGAGATTTAAACTCCGGCGGAAATCTCCTCGTCACGCCAAGGCTGATAGACGATCGCAGTTATTTGATTTCGTTCAGAAGCGCGGGATGTCTCCGTTGCAGTCGTGGACAGCTTGCGACGCGGCACGGATTCAGGGTGGCGAACTAGTCGCTCCGAGCTCGTAATGATGACGCTTCCATTTGTCATACAGGACTCTTCCCTTGCGTTTCCTCGATCGCCGACAGACACTTGTGAGAGAAAGAGAGATAATGCTTTGCGCGGAAGAGAAACACAGAGAGAACGCATCCTTCTTCGCCCTCATTAACGTCTATTATCCCCACGACCTGCTTGCGAGCCCAGTCCTGATGCTGCGTCGTGGTATCACAGTTTGACAAAGTGTGATACCACGCTGTCGATTCGCGCATCCTGACGCGGGTGTCTCCCGAGAGGTACAGCTCGTGTCATTCCTGTCGTTTATCGCTGCTGTTATGACTCCGAATCTTCAGCCGTTCAGTTGGTTTCGAATAGCGAGAGCGTTGGTCTTCCACCCACCCTCGTCTGTTCCCGTCGGTAGGGAAGCTGCGAAACTGTGGCGTTCGCTGGGGGAATTCAAGCCGGGTTGGGATTCGGAATTCTAAACAGCCCGTTTCAGCGCTTTCTCGTGTCTCGAACGACGAGACACGCACTCGCTGCTGCATCTACGTTTCCGATACGTTTCGGGTTGTTGTCGACCCCAGTAATCGAAGGAATCGGAGCGAGCGAGCGAGCTAACGAATGGACGACGCCGACGTATAAAGAATGTACTCCCTCGAGAGGCTTTCGCCGAGGGAGAGACCCCTCTGTTTCTATTAATTTCTCGCAATATTCGCTTCGAACGTCTGCTGCTCTTAGTCGCCGGGCTGCAGCTGCAGTTCCTGATGGCAGACGCGCGAGCAGTCGGCAAGCAGACTCCTGATGTCTCGATGGCTCATTTCACCCAACACAGTTCACGATGTATGATGTTTTCCGAGCCAATGCGGCCGCGAATGCATCCTCTCGGCCCGGTGCAGCTGCAGACGGCATCACCATTAACGGAGATGGGCTTCACAACAACAACAACAACAACAGCAGCAGCAGCATCCGAAACAACACCGACAACAATAACGAGCCGACTCGCAGTTCAGCGATCTTCATACGCTTGATGGCGGCGGCCTCGACGACAACGATAGCAACAACGACCGCCTCGGATGCTCGGAAACCGAACACGCAATAATACCTCTCATTCAGTCAGCCATCAAGACTTCATTGTGAAAAGCTTCGGGAGCAGGATCCCTGCCCCCATCAGCCAGAAAGATACAGACCGGGAGGGATATAATTCATCCTATATAATTCACCCTATGGTCGTTTAGAACATCTGGGCAAGAGAAGGATTCTGGTCTCTATGACGAGTCAAATACTGCGACAAGATTCCAATATGTGTTTGTGCCGAATAGAACTCTCGCGGCTTGAACGGATACATAATCGAGTTTATTCTCACTAAGGCCGAAGCATGGGTATTTTGGAGTTTTGTAGCCGATACATGGGTAATTCAAACTCGCGTGAGAGCGAAAACCGTTCCAAACATCAGAGGTTCGGTTCGACATAGGATGGAAATGCCCGGATCGATGCTTCCCGTGAGATTCTGATTCTTATTTTGCAGAGATTGCTATCCGAAAACTCAACTTCGGTCGGAACCCAAGATTACCCGCCCCGAGTCCGTCGCTACGGCTCTAGTGCAGGCGCTCCTCGAACGTAGAGACTAGTAGACGAGCAGCAAACCAGTCAGCAGGCACAAGCAAGGAAGCAAGCGAAGAACAGGATATCCTCCTGGGTGTTCAATTAAGCGTCTTCAAATTGAGGAGAAACTGGGGAGACTCCTTCTCTCCTCATTTCCCCACCAGAACCATTCCCTTTTTATTTTCCCCAATTCCACGGGAGCCGAGCAAAGGCTAAGAAAGAGGGAGAGATGAAGCGCGTGGCGGAGGAGAGCTTCAGGGGGTTAGCTTTAGGCCTACCGAAGGCCCAACAATGGGGACCGACGAAGGGCACTGCTTTGCACATCGAGTCTCTCTGCCACGCGGGTCCAGTGGGAATGATTAGGACGTGAATAGACCAATTGCCTTCCTGTCCCGAAAGCAGGCAACAGGATTTCCAGCTTTCGGTCTAACCGCTCGTCTATCTCTCGGCAGTTGCCTCAGTAGATCAGGACCTCGGTCGCCTCAGGACTTGAAGCTTCGTGCGAAAAGTACGTGACTCCGCCGTTAACTCCACTGTGCGTCTTCGGCGTCGTGCTCTTCGTTCGTTGGATGAATGAGGCAACGAGGCTTCGAGCGGAACCCTTTCTGACTGGCATCACGCCGATCACCGCACAAGCCGCTGACGGTGGGCAGGCTGGTTGGCGGGCACGCTTGTAGGCAAAAGAGCAAGCAAAACTATAATCCTCCGTAAACACCCAACCCCAGCAGGTCGGAGGCCTTAGGCCTGCTCGAAAAGCAACAGCGGCTTTCACCATTCGCTGCAACAGAACAGCCGCATATCCGGCTTGAAGGGATATGCCTTCGAGTAAAGAGGATTTGACCCCCAACTCCCCCGCTCTACGTCGGGGCGCCTCCGCTGGTCCGGGGCCGACTGTCATACCGGTCGTCTCTTCGTGAGAAGTGTCCCAGGCTTGTCATTGAAGAAGCCCTCTCCGAAGCACCATTGGTTATAATTGAGTTCACGTTCGGTCATATGATCACTTTCTTTTTTCTATAGTTTTAGGAGAAATGACACTACGTCTGATGCGGCATGCTTCGTCGGAACCGAGGCGTTCCAGAGCCGATCGAGCCCTTCCGCGTGTTCAATAAAACGATGTCCAACTGTTCATGAACCTGCTCGCTCGTTCTCCCGCCGGTTCGTGGCTCACTCAGACTGACAAACAGGCTGCTGGCCCGGTCGATTGGACAGACGGAGGAACGGTTGCACAGATGACTCGGGAAGACTAAGCAACGAGAGGAAGAGGTGATGACGCCTCATCCCTGCGCTCTCCGTATTCGGGTCATGTCGCTCGTGAGTGAAAGACGCTTTGCCCGCCCGAGTTCTGGTGTGCATTTCAAATAGCCACAATCATCAGCTGGAGCTCCAACGACGACGGCGGCGGTCGCAACCCGGAAACAACGACGATGACGGCTGCGAACCCCGAGTTCATTTTCTCGAGCCGCTGTGAATGCTTAACTGACTGACTTCTTTGCTGTCTCTCTTCGTCATTCTTTCGGACGGTCTGATCTGAGCTCTCAACGGAGGCCGCTATACTGGGTCGCGAGCGGCTTGGAAAATGTCTGGTTCCTAGTTCCTACGGGAGCCGACACTCTCCTAGAGAGAGTACGTTACCATTGAAATACGCGAATTCAAGCCGATTGGATCCCTGAAGAGGAGAAATGCTCAAATCTTCGGGACTTGTCCGGTCAGTTACTTCCCGTTTCCACGAGCGTCTCAGTCGATGCCGATGTGTAAATTGGTGGACATGATTGGTCGGCTGCCTTTGTTGACATTGGTCAAACAAAAAGTTCCCCCTAGAGAGGGTTGCCGCGACCGCCACCGCCGCGTCTTACTCAGAGGGCCTGTCTCCGCTGCCCCCACTCTGACGGCGCCCACTGTGTCGTCCTGTCTGTCGTACAGCCGTGTGTTCCTCCATGAATTAAAATGCCACCAGAGCATCCATGTCCCGTGTTCCCTTGGCTCGTTCTCGACTACGCCTATGACGATGCTGTTGGTGATGACGATGTGGCGTCGGCGGCGGCTGCTGCTGATGGTGATGATCAATGCACTGGAGCATCAGTTGAAGTGCAGAGCAAATAACAACTTTTCAAAAGGCGTGCGCTTGTCTGTCTCTTCCTATCCCGGTCTCGCTGGCTCCTACAGACGCACACACACCCGCTCACTCACTTAAATACACGCACATGCACGCACAGACGCACGGACACGCAGAGCTTCTCGTTGCTCCGCTCGCCCGCCAGCCAGCCAGCCAGCTCAGAGATAGGGCGGTGTCACCAATGCTTCTGCTCTATGGGATTAGCAATGGTAATTAGAAGGCGAAGAGGCGCTCTCCTCGACGGAAGGCAGCGAGGCCGCTCGGCTCAACGGAGTAGACTCAGAGCCCACGAGGAAATGCACCGACGTGACCCGGCTCCATTCGGAATGTTCTCGAAGCCGGAATTCACGGCCACAGCCACTGCAGCGTCTAGGAGGGCGTCATCCACATATTTAGGTATATGTACATAAATGCAAAATATGACCGGTCCACCGCGAATACAAACGCGTCTAATGTCGATCGACGAGGGCGATGCTCGCGGCCCGATGACCGACGCGACGGTGGAGTCCGAGCGCCGCAGCGGATGGGCGAATGGAAAGAACGAAGGATGATGTTGACATTTTTGCATACAGATTACGCGGGCGAGGAAGAAGCCTCAGCCATATATTCAGCGGCCTGCATCAGTCCGCTGCTGCTGCTGCCAGCACCGCGAGTTAGTGAGTGCTGATGTTGCTGCTGATGGCCAAACTACTCGCGTAGCCCTTCGCAGTTTTGGGCGAAGCCAACCGGCGGACCAACGAGCGGCAAATTGCACGACCAGTATTCTGCCTGCTTTACCGCCCGCGCCACCATCGGACCCACCAGGCACACTCTCCCGCGTTCACCGATCGTGAATTGTTGATCAGGGCAATTTCCAACTTCGGCCACCCGGCTGGGCGCTTACGCGGGAGATCTTTCTTCCGCCGAAGCACTGACGTTTCCACACGTCCGGAATCGTCGTCGTCGTCATCGTCCTCTCTCCGCCCAGCTCGCCAGGGAAGGGCATGGGGAATCTCCTGCTGCGGCAACCGCATCGAGCGATTCGGATCAAATCAGCTGCGCAGCATCACCAATTGCAGCCATGACGGAAATTCGGGGATGTTCTGAAGAGCAGGCGGGCCGTCGGTCGGCGTAATGATTGAGAGGATGAGGGCGAACCGATTTTAACCCCTAGGGTCAGACTGGCTGCCGGCAAGCAAGCGAAAGCAAAACGAGAGCAGGCACAACACAACAGAATACGGCGTCACGCCAGCTCGGATCAATTAAACATTTTTCATTAAAGCGCCTCGTCCCCGGAATTCCCTTAATTTATCCCAGCGAGCTCCCGATCGCTGTTTCGTGCATTTTGAGAGCTCTGTGGAACCCGTTCCGCAACCACCGATAGATTCACAAAGGCACAAGAAGCGAGGCACGACATGATTAGACTTTGTTCCTCCGACGCGAGCCGCGCCCAGTCTTTAATTCGATCGAATAAGGAAAGATTCAGATTGAACGCTTCGCCCGACGAGGTTGTCGAGCGGTCAGTGCGTTCGGTTCCCAAAATGCAAAACCTGCGTTTCTCTCGAAGGTTCAGCCCCACCGTCCCTCCCGCGGGATTCCCGACGGACGAATCCGAGTCCCTGGACCCGCCGATATTCTGAGTGTACAATCAAGAATGCGAAGCCTCACAGGCATTCACGGTCATTTTCACGGGGCAGTGGAACCCCTTGATTCCAGTCCCGATTGGTGGAGGCTCGTCTCCCCACGCAACGGGAGTCAGTTCACAGAACTCCGGTCCTTCCGCGGAGGGGTTCCCCATGGAACTCTCGCTCTGAAGTATTCCTAGCGTGAATTATTTCCTGCACAAGAGAGTCGTAAAGAACGATTATCGTCATTATCGCTCAGCATTATGGCGAAGAGCTCGCGTACTCGAAGACGAGCAGTGATTTTGAGTGCTCGATGTTCTTCGACAGATCGAGTGATCGTCCGATTCGCGTTCACTCCGCCTGCGGCTCCACAGCTATCGAGCGACAGGTCGGCACCGCGTAAAGAGCTCGGAACTTCACCGAGGCCATGGGAGAATAAGAAGCTCTGTCGACTCGTATTACAAATGTCGTTAAAGCATCATTAAACTGAGCCGGCATGTATCAAGTGGCTTCGTGCGCTGGAGGAAGCGTTCCGTGGAAGAGGAGCGTCGTTCAGGACTCCTCCGACTTCTTCTTCTCCCTTCGGAGTTGCGCTCGCTACCGTCCTCGGGTCGACCGGCCTGCCGGCGGAACTGCCTGCCGGCATCGAGTTTCAGAAACCGCTATGAAGTGTTTGTGAAACGTGAGGCTCTCTAGCGGGCTACGGCCGGCTGCGCGCAATCCTTCCCGTCCCGGGCGCAGGTTGCTCCTGAATTCGGGTTTTCCTGACTGCTGGAAGGCTTCTGTGTGTTGAAGCGTCCCAGGGCAGCAGCTGAGCGAAGTCAACTCGAACATGGCGAGTCAAACGCAGGGAGGCACGTCAGGGGTTCGAGGCGCCAACGTTGAAATCTGAGCCCTCATTAAAATTTGCCTTTTGCACTCGACTCCCTCAGCCGTTCCGCCACAATGCGGGGGGACTGACTGAGGGAGCAGAACCTGTCATTAGGTCACTTCATCGACATTGAATCTCTCTACGGTCAACGCACAAATCGGGACTCTGGAGCTTGCTCTGATTCCAGCGGTTTTCCCGTTAAATCTCCAGCAATGTTCGATTTCGGTCCGATACCCGACGGCGTGCGACGACGAGTTGTACCAGTCGCCCTCAGACGCGGATTCCCGTCTTTCCGCTGTATCTGCGCCGATCCGAGTTGTTCTTCCGCATCTTGTTGTACCACGTTGTAGGGTTCGCGGTGAAGGGCGCACTGACTGTCGCTGCTGTAAAAAGCGGAAGCCATCGGAGACACATGCACATCAGATGCAGTATACAGTCATCTATCAAGATATCCGCGCCCCTTGCCCGATTCTGTTCGTCTTCTCTCCAAGTTTTCCCCATTCTACCACCAACGCCGCCGCCGCCGCCGCCACCACCACCACCACTAGCCCAACGACGACGACTGCTGCCACTACTGACGCTGCTCTCATCCAAAAGGTCGTCCATCATTCCCCTCACTCTCATTTCCTCATCTACCCCCTCGTCGTTGCTCAGTCGACGGCCCCAGTTGTCCTCCCCGAGCCCTTTTCTCTTCCTTACCCAGCGTCACCCCGTGCTCACTACCCTCTGGCCCCGCTAAGCGCCTCAACCCTGCCCCCATACACTCAAGCTCGTTCAGTCACCGTTTTAGCCTCAGAAGTTGCGCCAACCTCAGAGCCGATCACCATACGCGTTTGACGGGTGATTCTCCGCTGGGCGAGCCCTTGATCGTTCCCTGCAGGGCGGATCGGACAACAGAACAAGCGTGGAAGAAAACCGTGATGATTCCGACCATGGAAATTCTATCGATCCAACAATTGAAGCGGAAGCCGACGAGTGGGCCCAAACAGACACGGTAGAATCGAGCCCGATCGTCAGATTTTGGCGACCCAGAAAGTAACCGATTATTATCCAGGCGATGGACGCATGGCCGAATCGAGATTTCAAATGACGTTGTGAAAAACGGGAGAAAATTCTCAAATAAGTGAAGATGAAACCTTTCAGCATTGAATCGGTCTTCGTCCCGACAAGCGTTCCGTGCAGAATAAATCGTTCCGTTTCCTTTCAATATCAGAGTTCTTCTCGTTATCAGCACGGAGCTTGAAGCGTCCAATGAAATTCGGGCTTGCGATCCCTTCTGATCATCGTACCGCAGGTCTGATTTGGCGTTGCCGACAGAGTCCGCAAGCACGACCACAAAGAAGAAAAGGAGGGTATCAGTCTCTGAGTTCTTTGCGCCCTCGACGAGAATCGGGTTAGATGCGGGCATCAAGCGGATGGAAAGCGAGTCGCGAGCGGCCGAGCATCACATTGAATCCGACTCATCGGATTAGCCTTTTCTGTCATCATCGTCGCTGCCGCTGCCAGCCCGAGCCTTCCCGAGGCGAGGAGATGCTGACAGGAAAAGCGTTCTCAAAGGAAATGTCGTCAATTGACGATACGTGCTCGCTCGCCCGGCGAAATCATCGTTCGTTTCCAGTTGTCTGTGAGCTCCCGCTAGCATTGCTGCCGCTGCCGAGCTTAATCTCAGGGTCAGGGGAAATTGAAGGGAATCTGTGAGACCGGGGACGGCTCCGAGGGGTGTGAGGGACGGGGGCGGATCGCAGTGCAAGCTGAGGCTGGCTGATCGCTGGATGGTTTGCTCGCAGGCTGCTCGGAGCTTGCTAGATCGCTGGATCGCGGGAGTAGTCTGAGACAGTGATGGATCGTCGCATCAAAGAGAAATTAGCTCATCAGTGACTCAGATCTCTTCTTTCGTTCGTTCTTCTGCTTCTGGGCAGCCGGTCGGTGCCAGATCCTCGCTCGCCTGTGCCTCGTCCCGCTAACGCTTGCTTTCTCGCTTACCAGTGTGACCGTCGTCGCCACCACCACCACCACCACCACCACCACAACCACTGAACCCGGTCCCATATTCGTCCTGCTCCCGTTTCCGATCCGACGCCGAAGATCAATCCAAGCTCACGATCTCGGGAGCGTGTCTCCTCATTCTCCCAATGCAACCCCCGTCCGACTTCGAATCATCCCTAATCCTAGAGAATCCGATCGCTCCTTACTGGAGATGACTCCTGCCCCGGCGCCCATACCAATTGACACTCCGGCTGGCCGTAGAAATCGGGACGGCGTCGGTGACCTCATCAACGGTGACCTCCCTCACCGTCCGGCGAACTCCGTCTTGAGATATGTCGGATCCTTTCAGACCTCAGGAGATTTTTGAAGGAAATAATGATTGTGCCAAGATGCTCCGGTCGCGCTGACTGTCGGCTGGTTGGTTTAGTCATCTCGTCGTGAGGGTTGCTCGGCTGGCTGGCTGTTTGCTGGCTGACTTTGATGGATCGGTCAGTGTGTAGTAATAATAGCGGCGGCATCAGCAGCAGCAGCAGCATATTAACCCTTCTGCTTTCACTCGACCGGCTTCCTTTTGAAAGCGTCGCTCTCACACACCCACGGTAGCAGCGACGGGCACTTCTCTCTCTTCCTGCTACTTTGTCAGCTTCTTCGCGCTCATCCCGTGTGGCCGTTCGAGCTACAAATTCCACCGCCCGCTTGTTCGCTATTTGAATTTTTCTTTCTGACCAAGAACGCGAGCGATTGCACGAACTGCCAGATTCGACACTCCAGACCTCCGTTGCTGAGCTCAAACTGTCGGCTCCAATGTCGGCAGCGATTCTCGAAGATGATCATCGGGACGACTTTGGAGTATTATTTTAATTTATTCAGAGCTTGCATTCGTCCTCATAAGCGAGACGCGGCTTCACGATTCGCCCAACCAGCTCGAAACCGAGGGAAATCGATAAGCGTTCTTCCACAAAAATCCTCTGTCTATTCGCTAAGTTTGTGAATAAGGCGAGCCCTCTCGAAGAACTTCAGAGATCTTTCATGATACTTCCAGTTACTGACGTCTCCTCCATGATACTCGCTTCAATCTCATCATGGCTGTAGCACGGACGACCGCGGGCACAGCACTTGCTGCACCGGACGGATCGGATATCATCATTGAAAACGTCCATCCGAGCATCGAGAATGTCTCGGTTGGCTCGGTGAGCTCGTTTTTTGACTGAATGCTTCCTCGGCTAGCAGTCTGAGCACGCGTTCCGATCGAAGACGCTGGATGGCTTTTTCTTGTAGTGTGCATATGATCAAGTTTTGGGAGATGCGGCTCAATCTCGCTGCTCGCTCGTTTCCTTGCTCTTTCGGCATTTTTTCCGTGTGTGCAACCGACTCCAGCCAAAGCCTCCATGCAGCCAGGAGGCAGGACTGACTTTCCTCTTCCGTTGCTGCTGCTGCTACAGGCTCCCGAGGGCCATCCATCATGTCCGTGCGCTCAGCCTCAAACTATGCCAAGAACTACATGCTTGTTTGAACAACAGTTTTTTTCTCGTTCTTCGGTCGCTGAGTCTGCCTCGCCGTCCGTTAGTCCGGTGAGATGTCTCTGACTTGGCTGAGGAGTTCCATGTTCCTCCGAGCTTTGACCTCCGAATTTCCGAATTCGTCCTTGTCAACCCCATTGAACCAGTCCTCTGCCGAGCGCATCCAGACCCCAGAGACATGCTACTCGTGGTTTGCGGGCCGCAACCTTCCCCGACTGAAAACCAATCCAAGATGTTTCCCGTCGGGAAAATCGATCCGACCACTGTTGGATGGCACGCTCGAACACGCAGTCGGTTAGAGCAGGTAATCGAGTGCGCTCGCGGCGAAACTGTCTTTGTCATCTCGATATTCGTGTAGAGGAAAACTCGGTCGAGAATTATTCTTTTCTCCCTCGTTCCTCGTCCGCGCTACGGACTAGCGTAGACTTCAGCCTCGATGTTGGGCACCTCCCTCACACGCGATCCTAGCGACTGAAGCTGTGGCGGAATGAGAAATGATCTCAATATGTTTTGAATCGTCTTTCGCCGATTTTCTTCTCTTTTTCTCAACTCTCGTGGAGCCGTCGACGTTTCCTCCCGCTTCCGCTTGGCCCTGTTTTGCCCTTTTCGTTCGTTCGTTCGTTCGTCGAGTATAGTCGTCTCTCTCTCCTTTTCTATCGCTTCTCTCGCTATTTCTCTCCCACAAGCCGGAGACCCTTCCTTCCCCGTTCTTGCCCCTTACGCCCCCTCCGCAAAACATTTTCACTCCGCCGTTCGTTCCATCTGTGCGTTCTCTTCTCGGCACCGCTGCTTCTGCTGCCGCCACACCACCACCGCCACTCGCAGCTCTCGGCGCTCTCTCTTCCAGCTTCCCCGCCAGCTCCCTCCCGACTCTGCCCTTGCGATTCCGCGTCCTCCCAGCCGGGGCCCTTCTCCAAAGCAGCAGCAGAGAGCCGCCTCGCTCTCAGCACAAGGTGCCGCTATTCCAGCGGTTGGAGCTCGCTGACCAGCTCGGACGACAGACCGCACAATGCTGCAGCAGCGGCGGCATCAAATAATGAGCGAAGTTGAATCGCACCTCATCGCGCGTTCGGACCCTGCGATGAGCTCAATCGTCGGAACTGCTCGCACCGGCACGAATGAGTTCCGACGGTTGAAATCTGAGCAAGTGCGTTATTGTTCGGGCACTATGCGATATCCAACGACAGGAACCTTGAGAAGGGATATAATTGTCGACATAGCCATTCCTTCCTGCCTTCGTAGGATCCTCCCGTTATAAGCCTCAGAGGAATCACTCATTCGTCTGCTCTGACCCTTGCCTCCGTGATTGACTAAGTGGGGCTGACAGCGGCAAGGTCAGATCGATAGACCCGCTCGGCGTATGTCGGGCGGCCTCTGACTCCGAGTGGCCCGTTTCGATACACCCTCTACAAAAACGACGTCTCTCCACCGGATCAGCCAACCAGCCGTCAAGGCAAGTGAGCAGGCATGCAGGTTGTGAGGCATACAAGCTTTTTATGCCGGCCGTATAAGCGAGGAACACTCTCCTCTACCGCCGCCGCCACCACCGCCATCATGATCGGCCCGAACGACACGGCGTTCGTGGCTGCTCCCGCCGCGTGTTTGGGTCGACGAGCCACCTTGACCAACTCGTCGAAAGGAACATCGTTACGCAGAGCTTGAAACACCGAGGTCGCTCTTCCCGGAGACCGAATGAGGTCGCTCTCGCATCCATCGCGCCCCCTTTATCCCGCGATACGCGTCGACCATATGATGATTTCCTCCGTATTCCTCTCAGAGATGACGTTGATCGACCCACGGAAGATCGCACCTGATTTCCGAGACCGAGAGGTCGGCGGAATGCCGTCCGGAAATCTCGGATCCAGCACTCGGGTCTGGCGACATGGTCGAGGAATCGTCCACTATATTCGGCTCGAGAAATGGGTGTCCCTATCGACTTGATCATCGTTTCTAGGGATGATGGCCTTGCGGAATATCGCATCATGATGGTGAGTTGCGGTCGACGACTGTTGTGATGGCTGGAGTCGATCGGAGGCTCGGGTGTTCGGATCCTCGGATCTCAATGGATGTTCGGACGAACGGCTCTCTCTCCCGCTCGCTCATGTTCGAATTGACGGCGCGGCGATATGAAATCTCAGATATAGTGGGTGTTCGTAGTTTCTTCTCGTTTCCAATGAACGGACGACCGTCCGGTCGGGCGGGCGGGTCGGCGAGCGACCGGGACCGGTCTCCCTCGCTCCTTCCCTTAGTGGCTTACCCGCTCGCCCGCTCTGAAACCATTAGGCGTTGAACGGGCCAATTTTTATAGGAGTTGAGGTTGGTTCACTGCAGTCTTTCCTCATTCCCGTTCTTCTTCCTCCAGCGTGAGTCCATCTCCCCGCTTGTCATGGTCATAGAGGTCCTTGTGAGATTTCCGCGTACCCCTTCGCGGCACGCCATCGCTCGCGTCGTGGATAACCGCACCGTTCCACAGGAGCGGTGGTTGAAGGTGCGGATACGCACAGTCTTCCAGTTGAAGCTCTCCGGGGGAATTCCAGGCGGGAACGAGGAAATGTTATTTCGTCTCAGTCAGTCGAACTCCGCAGAGAGGGACTGCGGACAGGGATCAGACTCGATGGCGGATCAGATTGACTGATAGGAAAAAAGGGAGGAGATAGAATGAAACAACATTGGAGGCGCCGAGGAATTTCCAGCAGAGCTCAAGACAGCAATCGCTATCTATCGGGCGACTACGACTCCTATAAATCCCACATTTTTCTTTTCGTCTGATTCCTCTCTCTAATTGGCTTCTGGCATCCTGGTGGGATGGCATCAGCGGCTCAGAATCTCTCATCCTCAGATCGGCATCGGACTCACAAGTTGTGTTTCTATTTTTTTTTGGCCCTCCACTCGGATCCCGGAGCCGCGACGGCTGCTCGCTCGCTTCGTTGGATCTTTGCTCCGGTCGATCTTCTTCTCTTCAACCTCATCGTCGTTGGCAGCGGCAGCCGCGTCCTCGTCTCGATTCGATTCTTCTCGGTTTCATCATGGATCATGGAGAAGAAATGAGGAACAAGGCGAGCAAGAGAGCCCTCGAACGACGACGGCGGCGGCGGCGGCAGAACAGAGCGAGATAGATCCATCTCTGCAACCCTGGTGACCTCTCTCGTGCCATCTGAAAGAGGGGAGCAATCCGCGCGTTCGTACGTCCATCCGTCGGTCGGTTCGTCGGTCCCTCCGTCCGTCCGTCTCTTGAAGACAGCCCGCACTGCGAGCCTCGCAAGCAGTCAGTGGAGCAACGCGGCAGCCAGTGTGGCGATAAGCCCTTTTAATTCGGACCAACAGTGGCAGCTTCGGTTCGTCTGTGTATCCGAACGCCCCGTCGAGCGAGTTGGTTTGGTAGGTGGGTGGGTGGTGGAATGGTGGGTGAGTGGTCGACTGGCAGAATGTTTGACTGACTCGAGAGTGGGTGGAAGAGTCGTCCGGTCGGTCGGTTCGTCCGTACGTCCGTCTGTCTGTCAGGGAGGTCACGCGTCGCCACCCCATCAACTCATCCGTTATCGCCGACTGACTGTCGGAGCCGTTGAGCAGTTCATTTTCGCGGATCCTTCCACGTTCGACTGTCGAGCTCGCTCTGCCTCATCTACGTTTTCTCCTCTCTGGACGCTCCGAGCGGAGGTTACTTGGCGACCTTGAGTACGGTTATCCTCGGAATGTTTCACCTGTTTGTATTTGGACCCTGGACTCCGGCTCCGGACGAGTCTTCGAAAAGCTCCTCGAGGGGCTCCAAAAATTCAGATCGTTCATAGTCCATAGTCCGTGGAAGAGAACGTATATCCAGAGAGAAGCCGAGATATTCCTCTCGAGAAGATAGGCTGACCGATGCCTCATCCCCCGCAGGGTCTCTACCCAGCTCCAAACATCGAATCCGAACGGCTGACCGCCTCGGCAGTTCGGTGGAGAAATAGCGGAAAGACAGATAGACTCGAGGTGGGACCATGGGTGAGCGGGGCCGCGATATCTGTTCGTTGTTCGTTGAAATTGATTTTCCCCAAATGAAGATGGTCACTGAATTTCGATTCCTCCCGGTGCGCTTCCTCTCGCACTCCTTCCTTCTTCTTCATCTTTAACGATGGCGATGAGGTGGTCGGTGCAAGAATCTGAAATCTGGGAATCCCTCTGACTGTAGAGTGCTACGAGCTCCATCTTTTCTCCTTCCCGCTTTCCCGCTTGCCTTGATTTTCTGTCTCATTTTCGGCCAATTTCCCATCAGAAGTCGGGAAGTCCCTGGAATGGCCGACGAATATAATCGTGCCGGCTTCTTTTCCATTCTCATGGAAGGACAAGTTTTGGTCTCTCCAGGAGTTCCCGAGCGAGTTCCATAGAACTTCAATGCGGGTTGAGGGTCCCGCGGCTTGATCCGTCCTGCTCTCTGGAATCTCGAGGTTCACTCAGTTCTCCAGGCATGCAGGCTGTCGCTCCCTAGTCTCATTTTTCTTTTTCCCGGACGAAACCACCGTGGCGAGCGGACGAGCTCGGGCGATGCGAGAGGAGGGTTAAGGCGAGACGACGAGCAAGGCTGGAGACGAAACACAGAATTGTCTTGACCCCATCTGTGGCACATCTGGACAGACCTGGTCGTTCCTTATCGATTTCAGCCTCAGAAGAAGAAGGAGCAGCAGCAGGCTTGGAGAGAACGGATACCTTTGCCTTCGTTCGTCCGCTCGCTCCTGCTTTCGTTCATTCCCGATTCGCCTTCTGTGTCCCCGTTCCCATACCGCTGCCGCCGAGGATTGGCCACTCGTCAGTCTTCTCAACAGCCCGGCAGACCCGCCGAGAAGACCACCCACAAGCCCAGCGGGCACCGCTCCGCGTAGGTATCGGAATGTAGGACGGCGATTCCCTTCTGGAGAAGTGTTTTTTCCCTCGAGCTTTCCCGCTTTCGTTGCCGTTTTTGCCGCTGCCGGATTCCATCCGCAAGCCGGGGTCCCCGACTCGGGACCCGTCGCGTCGTCGTCCCCCGAATCGTTGCGAATCCAAGCGCTCTCAGAGGCCGGAACATCTTTAAACGTCTCCCTTTCCGGAACGTACTCGAATAATCCGAATGCGATGTCAATGAGAACGCTCAATCCGTCATTCCCCCCAAGGGTGGGAAGGCTTGCGTACGCAAACTCCCCACAAACACGGATGGGAAAACGGGCGAGCGCCTATCCCGCGAACAGAACGTGTCCCGCATAACATAGTGCCTATCTGTCGGTCGATCCAACGGATGGTTCCTCTGTCGTCCGCGTACGTCTGTTAGTCTCTCCGCTGCGGCTCCTTGTAGGCCCCGTGGATCCTGCTGTGGCTAATTGTACTCGCAGCAGCAACGGATATTGGTGGCAATAGAAATGAACGTGAGGATACCCTACTTACCATAGGAAGCCAGTTTGTGAGCACACGGACCCGCTCCGAGTGATCCGCCGACGGCTCACCACTGAGCCAGTCCCCCGTCCGGAGGCTCGGTACTCGCTCCAAAAGGCCCCGTAGTCGTAAGGCTCGAACATGGCTCATGGAAAGCACCGAATGAACGGTCAGTGAGCTCGGAGCTCCGGCTACGCTCAAGTGGATGGCTCGGCTTTCCCTTCGTGACTCAGTACTTTTCCCCACGGCGGCGGCCCTTCGCCCTCAGCCTCGCCGAGAACACTTCTACCGCCTTCCCCAGTTCTTACGCTTACACGACCCACGCGCCGCGATGAGACCGGTCAGTAGCGTCGTGGCCCGAGCCGGAGAACGTGCAAGGGGTGGTAAGTGCAAAAAGAAAAAAAATAAACTAAAAACACTCCCGCAAGCGTTCGGGAAGCGAGTCGTCCGGAGCCAGCTGGGCGGCCTACTCCGATTTCTCGAGCGCGATTTCCACCTTGAGGGTAATACGCCTCCTCGCGCTCCTGTCTGCCGTCTTGCGGATCGAAGCGGCAGACTTGTTGCTGCGAGATTTCCTCGGGTTAGAGGGGGGAATGGGGGGGGGGAGTCGGAGACTGCGCGGTCTTTTTCTGGCGAGAGTCGGAGGCGTACCTCCTACTAGGGCCTGACCGGGAGATCCATAGCTCGAAGATCAGGATACCTCACCCCAGGATGGGAAGAGGCGGGTGAGGGGGGCATTCGCGTGATGACCACTCGGGGAGGGGGGCTCCGTTGAGTGCGGACGCGTGAACAATTCAGGCAAGACATCTACCGCTCAATGCACCGACTTGACAAGTTCCCGTCGACCCATTTTCTTCCCTTTTCTTTTCACGAAACGGGACCGCGGTCGGGCTGTGCGGAAAAAGGACGCACGCTAGAGACGCAACGGGAATGGAGGAAACAAGGAAATGAAGGGAGCGGCAGAACAGGACTCTCCGAGGAAGCAGTGGTATCAAAGCGGGCAATTAACGCTCTCTTGTTGGCTGCTTGCGGTGGCGGTGCCAGTGAATCGTAGTCGTTCGTGGTGGTGGTGGTTGTGCTGCTAGTACTAGTAGTAATCCCCCTCCGCCCCCCCCCTCCCCTCGTCCATTCTTCCGTCTCTTACGCTTTCTCGTTGTGCTGTGCGTAAATCACAAAAGAATCACAGGAGCCGCTCCTCCACCTTTGTCCCGCTTCCTCCCGACTGGTGTCGCTTAACGCTCGGACTGCGGGTCCGTATATTCTGTTTCTCGAAAGAAGCTCCCGTGTCGGGAGCCGCGGCTGCCCGAGCAGACTACATCGTGTACGTTCCCGCTGGCGTTTGATTCCCGTGAATCAAGGACTAATACTACGCTCGGCGGCAGCGGCGGCGACGTGTCTGCGGATGGGACAGAATGAAAAAAGTTTTCCGGGGTCTCGCGTAGGTTTCCCATGTGCCCGTTGATTATTTTCCGTGGCTCGTTCATCGTACCAGGCTATCGTCTCCTGGCCGAAGTCGGTCAAGAAGAAAGACGCATTGATTAAGGAATGGAAGCACGGCGCCGACGCTGCTGCTGCCTACGTTACTCGTGAAGTAACGGGGAAGCAAAGCAAATCTTCCCTCATCTGCGTCTCCGTTAATTGCTCGCTCGACCACTCAGCCGAGCTGAGCGCCTCCTTCACCCCAAGCTAATCTAGCCCGTTCCCGCTCGCTCGACGGACAGACGGACGGACGCACAGACCGGTTCGCTGCGAGCTCCCGTAGAGACTTTATGACGTTAGCGACCGTCAGCAACTCAGACAGTCAGCACCCGTTGAGGGGTACACCGTCGGGAGATGCACAATTCGCTTAGCGCGATATCTTGACGCTAGAGTCCATCGTCTCGTGTTCCTCCTCTCCGATTTCCCTCACCGTCGCGCCGGTTCTGCTGTCGTTGTTGTTGCGGGTTAGCTTTGGAGAGTCTCTCCGAAACCGAACAGCTGAGACTGAAATGGCCTCGTGTTTGTCACGATTCCAGACCCTGTTCCAAGTGCGGTCGCGTTGTGCCGTGATCGGCGTCATTCACGTGAAAGCTCTTCCCGGAACGCCGTTCAACGAGAAATCCATCGATGAAATCGTGGACCACGCCGTGCACGAGGCCTCGATATACAGAGACTGCGGAATCGATGGACTCATCGTAGAAAACATGAACGATGTTCCGTATACTCTGCGCGAAAGTCCCGAGATAACGGCCTCAATGACTCGAATATGTTCGAGGGTTCGCGACACCGTCGGTCGGCGGATGCCTTGTGGAGTGCAAATCCTCGCAGCGCAGAATAAGTCGGCTCTCGCTGTAGCGGCGGCGTCAAATTTCAATTTCGTCCGCGCGGAGGGCTTCGTGTTTGGCCACGTCGCTGATGAAGGTCTCATCCAGTCGTGTGCCGGAGAACTTCTCCGGTATCGGAAATCTCTCGGAGACTTCGCTCAGCGAATCGCCGTATTCTGTGACATCAAAAAGAAACATTCCTCGCACGCGATAACCGCCGATGTCTCCGTAGGCGAAACCGCTCGCGCAGCTGATTTTTTCGCCAGCGACGGCATCATTGTCACGGGTTCCGCAACAGGTTCCGAGCCGAGTCCCGCGGATATCGAACAGGTGTCGGGAGCGGTGCCGCATCAACCTCTTCTTCTCGGATCCGGTGTAACGATCGAGAATTTCGCAAGGCTGAGCGAAAACTGTCATGGAGTGATCGTCGGTTCACATTTCAAGGAAGGCGGTTACTGGAAGAACGATCTGGATCCATCCAAGGTCCGAGCCTTCATGGACAAAATAAAGGAAGCTTGATATCGAAAACAACAACTTTCCAAATATACATAGTATGTAGTAGGTGGGTGGGTACTCGTGGTGGGTTCTCAGGGCTTGAATCAAACCATAGGCTATGAGCAGTAATGCAGATTCCGGCAGGTTTCCTCCATTCGATGATCGAGAGATCGGAACGGAGGGTTCTTGCTGACTTGTCACGCTTCCGCGAAATAATGACGGGACGACAAGCTCCACGCAAACGCACAAGGGGGAAGACCGGATGAATTGACAGACGCATACACGGTCAGCAGCATCAGGGATTCTCGATTCGGTGGCTCAGGATCCGGCGGATTGCTTGGACCCGGAGAGTCGGGCAGCGGAAGTGCCGGATGCGAAATGCTATGCAACGAGGAAACAGTCAGCCGATAATTTGCTATGCGCCCACCGGTCCCTCTGCCCTGCTTGGCTGTGCCCGTCCTGCTTCCCGGCCCCTGAACCGCTCGCAAGCTTGCCCTTCTCCAGCATCTCCGCTTGCTTGCTCTGCCCCTAGAGAGCAAGTGAGTGCCGCTGCAACGATCCCTCAAAGTACGAACATCGACTCGGAGGATACCTCACGAGCTTGGGAGCTCACTGTGCTCTGGTGTGCATAAGAGAGTATCCGCTGCCGGACTCAGAGTCTCACTCACAGCACAGAAATCCGCTTTCTCCGGATTTTCGTCTGTAGACCTTTGACCATAGCAGAAAACCGTGGCCGAACAAACAGCACGTTGACAGGGAGAAGCTTGATCCCTATCTGCACGCGTTTCGTTTGCTGCTGCTGCTGGCTTCTCCTTCGAATCCGCTACCCTCCGGCGGCAACCCAACTTCCGCCCTCGGCGGAAGTGTTCCCAGAGCCAAATGCCGTGTCGTCATCATCGTTGCTGTTGTCGTCGTGTGTTTATGATTAAGCTGAGCTCTTGACAACCGAAACACCACACCCTGTCAGAGCGACCAGGGGCACCGACCGGGAAAAGGGTTACCGATGATTTGGTCCGAACGGGTCGGCTGATTTCCAACAGCCGTGAAATGTCAACAAACCAAGGGGCGTCAGGTCTCCCACAAGAACGCGCGAGGGGTGAACATCGAAGACGTAGGTAACGATGATTCACCAGGCGGACGAGCAGAAGAATTGTATCCATTTCCCCCAGCAGACAACTAAACGGCGAGTGGGGAGATGTGTCGATTGACTGCGGTAGCAACCGAGAGGGTTGCGACGATAGGGCGGCAAGTGGCAAGGGAAACGAGCGCGCGGATTGCCCACGAGCCGACAGAGGAACGACGACGAACGGAGGCGTTTTTTTTTGTTCATCGTTCCGAACAATTCTCTGAGGGAACAGGCACGGATCTGAGATAAACAGAAAATAAATGGAAACAACGAACATCGTCCTGTTTCGTCTGACGCTCTTCTCCGCTCCTGGGCCGTCGGGCGCGCCGGGTTGCTGGCTGCCGGACGGTTGTTGGGTCGGCCTGAGTTGGGTCTGTCCGTCCGTCCGTCTGTCTGCCTGCCGACTAACTCGTCTGGTCTCCATTGTTGCTTCGAAAAATAACGCCTCCGTGAACAACAAGCCAGTCACTCACATGCGCCGTCAGGAGAACACTGATAAGGACGCAGAAGACAGACGGCACGACCGAACCTATGGTGTAGGGTTCCTCCATGGGGCTCGTATTCCGAGAGTGAATTATTCCATCTGGGGGTCCGATGCAGCCTCCCTCCTCGTTCTCAGACCAACCTCAATAAGGGCTGAGTTCCGGGGAAATCGAAAGGCCGCGCGGGAATCCCTCAAGGCTTCCAGGAGGCGCCAGCATAGTCGAGCAGCGATAGCTTTGCTAAACTGTCTTCTCGAGCCGGAACGATGTTGACGTTTTGTTTCCGTTTGTTTTCGGTTTTCTTACCCTGTCCGTGCATCTGCTTGCTCATTAATCAAGGATTGTTTTCTCGTCTGATAGTTCGCGGGCCGGTGAGAAACGAAGGCGTCCGTGTGTTTACGTGGGCGGTTACCGTCTGTCGGGCTAACTAATTTTTTCTTCTTCCTCCTCCACGTCCCAGCGCACAGTCCCCTCAGAGCTGCCGAATACTCGGGAGCCAGCAGCCCTTCTCCTGTGGTTCCTTTTTAACTTTGTTATTCTTTTGGCTCGTGCGGCCGACGATAATTTGTTTTTTCAATGTTGTTCGCAGACGAGGTGGTCGTATGGGGGAGTCGCTAGCGTTGTCAGAAGAGAACTCCCGAGTTTCGGCCACGTTCTGGGAGAGAGGAAAGGCAAGAGAGGGTCCGAAGTCTGAGAGAACGATTGAATGATACGAGATGAATTGAATGAGCCGATGGCGTCGCGGACGTAGCAGCGATTCCGAATCAAACAATCGACGTAAGAGGAGAGGCGACAGACTCGAGAGGGCAGGAGAATGAAAGGCTTAGTCATTCGACTGGCTGATCCGAGTCGGCAGCAGATGCTTGGGTCAAACGAGCCACCTGCTCTCGAGTTCACTGCGGTTCCCGCTCGGAGCTGCAGATGTACGAATCACTCGCAGTCCGAGCGTCGAGCGGCACTCGTGCGGTTGAGAAACGAAAAGACGTTCGGAGTCCGTGAGGTCCGTGCTGTTCGCGCGCAAAACCTGTGTGGCGATTCGTAGATCAGAACGTTTTCGCTCCGGAATCCGTCAGCCGGAGGTGCTCTCTGAGCGGAGATGTCTCGAATCGAGTTCCTCAAAGAGAAACTATTCCCCGCATTCCCCGGGGCATTTTGATCGAAACCTCGAAGCTGGCCGTCGTCGGCAAGGTCACAGGGGATATGAATGATTTTCTCGATGAGCTTATTGGCACCGGTGCGGCAATGCGTGGATGTCGACAGCCTCGGTGGTGAACGGCAACTCACATGTGCGGTTCGCCCCCCGAATCTCCGATAATTCCATATTCAGTGGTCAAGCTCGATACCGTGCTGGAGCTCGGATGCTCTTCGTTCGGATCTGCCCCTGACCCCGATGCCATCTGTGAATCAGAAGCAATCTCTTCACCATGTAGTATGTGCCTGTAGGTAAGACAAATGCATATTTTATTGGCCGCTCTTTCCATTTGCCGAGCAACCCGCCTTCCTGCATTGCTTCGAGTTCTCGTCCCGAGCGGCCCTATGCCGTCACTGCTTCTGTGGTGGGGTCAATAAGAAATAAATGGAGTGGCTTTTGCTCCTGCTTCCCGCTCACTCGCTTCCTCATTCGTTCGTTTCTTGCTTTTTTTTTCTTTTGGGCTCCTTCATCTTGTTTCGGGAGGTCGACCGCTGCTTCCATTTGAGGCGAGCCCCCTCGCGCTCGTTGATTCTCCTTCTTTGTGGCGCGCTCTCTCGCGAGGGACTATCTCGAAGACATCACCGCACCATCCTTCTTTTTGTCCGTGGTTTCACCAAGAAGCGAACTTGGCGCATGCGACGAACTTTCGGTCTCTTTCCAGTCTCGGAGGGACCGCGAGCGTTCCCCGTTCCTCGCCGCTTCGCTCGTTTACGGGCTTCGGAGAATGACGAATGTTCCGCTGCCATTGCTTACAGGGTCGGAGACGAGTCTGTTTGTGCGTGTGCAGGACTCAGTCACTCAGTGAACAACTTTGAACCCCTCGACCGACAGTTCAAACAGACACGAATGGATCAATAGACTTAGACACGCGAAGAGGAACGCTTGCTGTTGACGTTTCGCGCTCGTTTTCATTCGCGCAGAAGCGTGTCGACTTTCGACTCGCTCGCGCATCTCGTAGCAGCTTCGACGGGGGGTGCTGAGTTGCGTGTTGACCTCAAGAAAAAATAACCGCAGGTCACCGCGGAAACGGGAGTCATGTCAGACCACTTGTTGAATCGGGAAATATAGCTAATTATCCCTTCAATGATAATGATTGATTTCCGATCGAATCAGAAATGATATCGAGAGAGGAACTCCGAGACCGGAGCGTCGTCCGACCTGTCGGAGGACGCGGCATGACGACGGCTCGTTGAAGCCTCGACTTTCTCGCTCGATCGAAGTCGAGGCAGATCCGATATCTCCTCACGCGATCCAAAGTCCCCATTGCCCCGTCCAACATAAACGGCCAATGTCGCCCATGCGAGTTCGTTAATGAATCACGGAACGACATTTTCGGCTCGGAATCTCTCCTCGTACTTAGTCCGTCGAATCCGCTGTCGGTCCCTCGATAATAAGCGTCCGATCACAAATAGAACCGAGATTTGGCCCTCCCGTCCTCGCTGGTGTTGCTGTTGTCGATCGTATAATACGTCGATAGAGGCACAAACTATCGACGAGAGACGTACCACTCATGCATGTTGGGAAGGAATCACAGTGGGACCCACTCATTGTTCGTTGTGCCTGCTCCCCGGTCATGGTCGTTGAGTGCTTCGATTCAGAGCTCCGGTGCCTCCTTTCTCACCGTTCCGCCCCTACAAGTAGGCATCATTACGCTTGATAAAGTCGCATTGATGAAACTCGGTGGGATGACATTCAACAATTACCTGAAACGTAGCGGAACGAAATTGGCTGGAGTCCTCTTGCTGCTCTACGGCTTCCCTAGGGTTCGATGTCCCCAAACGGGCACTATGTCGCCCCCATATCTACGGGCTTGTATAGGGTTATGTGAATATATATTTTCCTAACCATATAAGTCCCTAAGTTTCAATTTTAACGTAGCATGCATTCTCAGCCGATAGTAGATACTTTTTCCGTCGTCATCGAAGCGTTATTGAGTTTCCGTCAGGGAGGGAAACTTCTTCGCATTCTGATCGGGAAATATTCACCGAGACAACTTTTGTGATTCTGCAAGAATATGGACGAATATACACAACAGCTGCCACGAAAAAAAAGTCCGCCCTCCGGTCAACAACTGTTACTTAACGGAAGGCGATTGCCGACATCTGCATCATGTGGACAACAGCCACAAAGTTGTGATAGCTCCCACTGAGGACGACTTCGCACCTGACTGACTATTGACACATTTATTGCTCTCTGTATCCCTGGCCTGCTTCTCGTCTAGTTGATGTCTCGATCGGCAGGCGTCCGCTGCTGTCGGCGGGACTTTTTATTGAGTGGCTGTTTGCGGTGGTCATGTGAAGAAGGCATTCGGGGACTGCAGTCCCTATTCGCTTGCCCTGCACCTCGGTAACGTGCCAGAGGAGAGTCAGGCGACAGATTGGGGGAAAGTGTCGGGCATTGTCTTTCGGAGATTTTCTCTGACCAGCAGTCGATCATCGGCTGCTCGCTCCCCGTCGTCATGGTGGTCGTTGTTGCCGACGGCTTCCCGCCGAATCCCCACCAGCTGGCTCCCTGTTCCTTCCCTTTGCGATTGAGGCATCTCTGGCAGAGTCGCCGGACCGCAGTGAGCTCTCCAGCTTTTGGAATCTTTCCTCGGCTTGGCTTTTCCAACGTTTGCTGTGAGCTACCCGAAGCCCGAATCCTCGGACGAGCGTCAGTGAGACCATAGTTCTTGCCGTCAGATCGCCCACCGACGCAGAGCAGATCGTTGTCGCCGCCGCCGTCGTCGTCGTCGTACTTCTTTTCGGTGCAAGAAATAAGATAATGCGAAAATAACGATTAATTTGCTGCGCCCCTGCCAGTTGGTTGAGCAGCGAGCTAGCGAGCGAGCCGAGCGGATCGATTGGGACTCTCTCGGATAATAATCAACGGTGGAAGGAAAAGCGGCTCCGAGGCGTGGGGACAGACGGGAGGAGAAGAAGAGGCTCAAGAGGGCGAATATCGATTTTAGACAACGACGGCGGACTCCCACATCTACCACCACCGCGAGGCTGGCTGGATCTGTCGATGGGGTCCTCGGACCGGCTGGCTTCTAGCTTTGTGTTTTAGTCGAACCGAACGCGGAAGGGAGACTCGAATGCATCTACCAATACTCCATGGGATCGGAAGTTGATCGAGAACTCGCGCCCCGTCATATGCGAAACAAACGGCTTCTCTTCTCCGCACAACCATGTCTCCTGCGCTGAGTCGCGTATTCGAAATCTTTCAGCGGCTGCTAGCTGTCGACAGACTCCGATTCGAGGACAGCTTACGAGACCAGTCGAGGCTCCCGGAGAGGGCTCGATTTCCCGCAAATCTTACATATTATCCCTTTTCTTCTGCTCTCGTTGAATTTATCATCCCTCCGACGCGCCGGAAGGGAGAGCAGCGCATTAGCCCAGCGCTCCCGCAGGTGATACATTATTTGCTAGAGCATGGCCACTTTCTATGTTTCTGACGAGCGGAGACTCTTTCGGCGATTCGGTCTTCGGGAGAGCTAGTTGTAAAACCGAGCATCTGATTCTTCTGCGTCCATTGGCAGGCTGAGCGAGCGAGCGACCGACCGGACGCACGATTGAGGGAAAGCGATGTGTTCAGTCGGATGATTGGCACAATTAGGCGCTTTAGCCACTTACGGACGATGAGTATAACAAGATTAGGGCCGAAAGAAGCAGTCGATTGACTCGTAGGCTCTTGCTGAGTGCCTGCCCGCTATCTCACTTGCAAGCTGGCCCTTTCGGCCGGCCGACTGACCGACCGACTGGCGGACAGACTGACTGACTGTGTTGTAAATGCCACTGACTCAGTCAGCGACCGACTTCTATCGTCATCGCAAACCGCCGGATCGTGCGAGAGTTCTCCGCTGCGCCGGCTGACTCCTAGAGCGACAGTCGACCGGGTCAGCCGATCGGTCGGTCAGTCGATCGGACCGTCGAGGCCTTTGCTCTGCTCCGTGAAGCTCTCTAGGTCGGACGCGTTGCCTCTGCGCCCATGTTGGCAATAAGATTTATAAGGCCCAATAATAATAATATAAGAAAGCCCCTCGGAAAGAGAGAAAAACGATTAGAGGTCGTCGCCGACGCTCACTCAGCCTCCATCCGATGGTCACTCCTTGCTCCACCGATTTCGCTCCGAGTGGGTTCACCCACTTTCGTGTCTCTTCCGTCGCTAGCGCTCCGAAATACTTTTTTTCCACAGAGATTTCGGCATTGCTCTTCCTTCTGCTGCCGCTGCTTCGGCAACACCCACTAAAGGCCGTTACGGAAATCTCGTAGCCGCGGCCAGCCTGCTGGCCGAAGAGAAAACCTTCGAAAAGGTCGAATCGGAAAGCTCTGAACTATTGAGTTGGTTGGCGCCCTCCCACCGCTCTATCGAATCCGCCGCACCTCACGCGCTATCGACCGCGATGTTGTCGAGAGAACATCGCTCATCGTTCTTCGGGCCTGTGAATGGAGAGTCCGCAGTATTTTCGGTGGAGAGCGATGATGTTCCAACGACTAGAGAAAGCAACCTCGAAAAGGTTGGAGAGCGAACGGGATGTGGTGCAGATGTTCGATGGCGCTGACCGACTCACTGAATGTGAAAGAGCGGAACACCGCGTTAACCAGATAATCTGTTGGCCGCAGGCTGCGCTTCCAGCGAGATATTCACGCGGGGGAGAGCGGCGCGCGAGAGCCTGGAGGCAGAGAAGACATGAAGCCGAAGTCTTCACCACGGCGAATACATACAAACCACACCGGTGATTTCTCTTGACAGGCCTGGTGTTTTTTACTCTCTTTCCTTTCTTTCATTAGCCCTCGCAATAATATGACAACAATGCAGGCAACCATTGAGAGTCCCCTTCCCGCTGCAGGTGGTGAGTTGCTCCAAATCGGAGACGAGGAAAAACCGAAGCTCGCTCCAACCACCGAACGAAACTAACAAACCCATGATCGAGGGAGCAAGGCGAAGAAGGAAAACAGGTCGGCGGAAGGCTCTGGTGAAACACTTCGAAATATCAGCGCTCTTCGATTGGGTGTCTGCAACTGATCTCGACTAAACGAATGATACGACTCGGAGGAGCCGAGCCCAGTTTCCGCCTATCTCCGCTCTGCCGCGCGTATCACCTAAGATAACCCGCCCGAAAGCCATTCGATCATTAGTCGGTTTCCTCTATCGGCCTCTACCGTCTCTTCATCACCTCCTAACCCCCATCTCGCCGCTTCAATGATCTGTGCGATCTACCGACCGGTGGAGGAGCTTTCGGTATCGTTGAGAAGGAGTCAAACATCATGCTGCGAGGCAGTTGAACCGCTCCGGGGCTGCATGTTGTGATCCTTGACAGATGCCCTGCTCTTTCGGGGATGCTCCCTCGCATCAGTGGTCGGACTCTCGCATTCTTCTCTCGTGGCATTCGGATGAACTTTCTCGTTTTTTCCTCCTTCCCTCGCTTGCCAGACAACGGTGGGTTAACGTCAGGCAATCGAAGACGGCTGTTGGCCCTATCATCGGTAGTCTATTTTTCAGATACGCCTCATCGGCGTTCACACTTCTTATGGCGCACACCTGAGTTGTTTGACTCCTCCTCGTAGGTGAGTTGAATGAGCCTGCGTACGTTTCTGTTCGGCCCGTTCCTCTCGGATGCCCCCATCTCGCGGGAGATTCGCAGCACTCTCGCCGTGAGTCTCCACTTCAATCTGACGGCTGGCAGACCGAGGGCAGAAAAGAACCGAAGGATGCGGACTCCGGAGAGGATCAGAGTAGAAATTCAAGATAATAAAGGATCTGTGAGTTCAAATATCTTCCCCATGCCCGTCAGCTCTTTTTCTCAGCTCCGAGCGGCGTGGGGGACCGAAATCCTCTGCACTGACTGGAACAATGAATCAAAACGCATTCAGTGGCACCATCGAGAGCGATCAAAAATGCCGAGTGAGAATGAATCTCACAAGTCACAAGAGTTCGTGTCTTCGTTAGGCTTCGCTGCTAGTTGCGGGGATGTTGTTGTTGTTGCCGCCGCCGCCGCTGGGTGGCCTACCAGCAAAAGGTAGCGCTTGGTCGGTCGAGCTTTTGGTCGAGTTTCCCCGGAGCCCCCTAGGCACTAATCTCCTCTGCTGCTAGCTTGGGGGAAGGAGCGAAATACATTCCGAAAGAGGCCGCCATGCCCCCACTCCGACCCCCCGACCGCCCCCACTCCGACCCCCCGACCGCCCCCCCTCCCTATTTTCTCCAGACAGACAAGCGGGCACGCCGGCAAGAGGGAAACGGGCGAGCGGCCACCCCGTCCTCGCCCCCGTCGCTCTTACTTCAAGTCGGCCGCTTCTGTTCCCCTTTGCTGCTTTCCCGTACGCCTCCCGCCATCCAGCCAGCCAGCGAGGCAACCAGGCATCCAGCCAGCCAGCTACTCGGACCGAGCGGAAAGGCTCAACTCTACGGAGTTTGCATTTTTAATTATTGTGTGCGTTGAGAGCGAAGAGGCGAACGACTGCCTGGCTGAACCCTCTGGTTGCTTGGCAAGGAGAGAAAAGCTTGGTCCGTGCAATCGCTCGCTCGCTCGCCTGCTCGCCCGCTTCCACGATGCTGAGAGGAGCAGCAGCAGCAGCAGCAGCAGAAGCATTCGATGCGGCGGCGCTTGAGCTGAGCCTGGGGCTCACGGCGAAGATCTTCCTCGGCCCCGAAAGGCTTTCTTTGCTCCCGTTCTGCCCTTGCCTTCGACAGTCGGTCGGTCGGTCCGTCGCTCGCTATCCGAGCTCGAGCGCGACGCACAAACACCTCTCGCTGCCACGGTCTCCCTTAACCCTCCTTAGAACAGCGCGTCGCTCCCTCTTGATCAAAATGGGGTATTCGGGAGAAATTTATTCATGAATAACAACCGCGTACCTACCGAGCGAGCAGCTAGCCGGACTGGGAACCGACCGACGAGCCACCTACCTACCTACCGGCGTGCCGACGGACTACATCCAACTATAACTAGTCGTTGTCGTCGTTGCCGCTCCCGCCGCCCTCGCCATAGGAGGAGACTGATGTTACCACTTCGATGCCACGGGGCAGACTTTACTCTAAGCTCCGTCTGCCGCTTTTCTCGTTGCCGCGACCGGGGCAGGCGCCGGGATTTTAGTCTTCGACTCCAATATCAAAGTTGGCGACGTCGGCGGAGCTGCTGTTGTCGCATTCCACTAATTCTTAGCGTTCCGGGGTTATTCGGGGAGCTCTGCTGTACGTACATCTAGTTCCTTCGATCTTTCCCGTAGCAATTAGCGTAGGTCGGCCCGATAGGCCGAGGTGACCTTTTGCGGAATCATGTCGCATGGCCTTGCGTGGAGGCCGGGATGGGGATCTGGTCGATGCCCGTCGCAGAACTCCTTGATGACGTCGAATATCCTTACCGATACCGGCAAGATCTGGACAGATAGAGAATATCCTGTCACGGAGAGCGGAACTCCCACCGGAGTCAGACAAGCCGCAATGCTACCCTGCTCCACGGATTCTCTCGAGCTCGCTTCCGTGTCTTATATCTCCGTGCTCTTGAACTTCACGGCGGGGGGGGGAAAACTAGCTCAACAGAGGAACAGATCGAAAGATTCTATTACACTCGATACAAATTGAGGTTGGAATCGTATCGAGGCTTTATGGCCTTCGGTCTGCTCCGGAAGAATCACGTTGAAGTGTTCAAGAATCGTCTCCGTGTAAATGGAACGCCGTTTTCAAGCAGTGAGCGTGAAATTGGAGGGAAAAGGAAACAGCTCAAATGGCCCTATCTCGAGCGCGATTTTACTCCGAGCCTGACACGACTTCCATCGGGGAAGTATGACCCAGCCGTGTGACCCAGCTCTGTGCGTCTCCGTTCCGAGCGACTGGGAGATGGTAATTTCGCATGTCCGTGAGAGGGAAGCGTTGAACGAGATTTTTCCCTCATTTCCCGCCGATCGCGCTCCAACCGGTGACTCGGGTGGCATAGACTCGGCTCAGTGATCAGCTGTCGCGTCCCAATTCCTGACCGGGAGTAGTTGAGCTTTTCATCATGCTTGACAAACGGAAATAATCAAAGTTGACTCAAGCCTTTTTAAAAGCTGGCAGAAGACTAAATAGTTCCAATTTTTCTCCCTCGGGACGAATCAGGAGAGATCCGAAGCGATCGGCGGGGCGCGGTCGGTCGTCATCTCTGAGACTGATGGACCACTTGAAGCTCCGACGGTCTGTTTCATCATTGCCGTCTTCAACGGCGGTGACGGCGGCAGCAGCATCATCGTCGCCGTCGTTTGAACGGTTGAAGAGTTTGCCGGGGATCTTGGGAGAATAACCGCCGACTCGGCCGAGATTACGGAGATTCGAGTCGGAAATTCTCTTCGCTACTCCCTTCTCCCGTCCGGTCACACGCTGGGAGCAGCGTCGACAGCGAACGGTCTCCTGAGCCGGCGGCTGAACGTGAATTTTCCGCGTCGAATGGATTGACGGGTGAGCGGAACGACGCACGGACGCGCTCGAATCATGGACCGACGACGGATGGATGAGTGGCGAAATCAAATCATGAGGCTCCTGCTAGCCGAGTAATTCATGGCGAAAATTCCTCTTCCACTGGGAGCGAGACCGGGAAAGACGCAGTCGGTGCCGACGCGTATGAATTACTCGCTCCTTCGGATGCCAACTCTCCGTCGAGTGGACAACTCTCAAGAAATTGCATGCGAGCAGGCAAACCGAGACGGAACGGAGTAGGGGAGCAGTTCGTCTTTTTCCTCGGGAGTCGACGTTAATTATTTGCCCCCTTCCTGCAGCCGTGAAGTCAGCTCGCTTTCTCGCGAAGTAGCGAATGAGCCAAGCCGAGGAAGTGTTGGCACCCTTCGAAGCATTACTCTAAGTGGAAAGAGGAAGCAGCCAGTCTACCAGTCGGTCCGTCGGTTCGTCCGACCGACCGTCGGTGGTGGAGCAAGCTCATTCGAACGCGACGCCGGCATACAAGAAGACGGTATTCGACTAGGTTTGCTTTCGCCCGGTCGGACCGACTTAGTGAGCTGGCTTAAATGGTGGACGCGTCGTCGGGTGGCCGGTAGCCTGACTGACTGGTATGTGCATGACCACTAGCCAGGGATCCGGTCGGGGAGGCAAGCAATCTAGAATTGTTCGACTTGCTTGTAACACCTTATTAGGTCGAGTAGTCAGTTCGTTCTTTCAATAGTTGCCGACTGCCTGCTCGGATGGATAGGATCTCCGCGAGCTGGGAACGAGGAAAGTTGCCCGAGCCAGCTGAGCGAATCCCACTTGGCTCTGGAGCTGGCCTGGTCACTCGGTTCGAATTAGGTCTGGCTGAGGCCAGCGGATCATTGCTGCTCCTTGGCCGCCAGAGGGAGGAGTGAGTTTTCGTTCTCCTCCCGTCTAATCACGGACGCCCGCGATGAATGATCGATTATGTCCGTGATCCAAGAGGACCGCCCGTTTGCTCGTCGCCAAGTTTGTTCCTCCATGCCGTCGTCCTCCCGCTGGTCTATCCCAGACACACATTGTGGACTGTGAGCTCGTGTACGGTAGACGGACTGACGCTCAGCGAACAAGTTCTCTGTCGGGTCGAGAAGCGCCCAACGCAGGTAAACACTTCCCCAGAATCAAAACTATTCCGGGAAACGAACGACTTCCACACGTGGGCTGCAGGAAGCGTCCAGACCCGAGTCTATATGGACGGCAGCACGGCAGGGATCGCTGTTCGGCTGGGCTCACCGAATCCAAAGCGTCATTCCAGATCCGCATCTGTTCCTACTATGGAATAGAAGCTCTAATCCGGAACGGACCTGATCCGGTCTCGAGTCTCGAGGAACTGACTTCCACGTCTGGATCGAAGTGAACAAACCGCATTGCCAAAGACGAGAGACCAGGAGGAGGCAAGGCGAAAATGATAAGGATGGACAAACGGCTAGCGACGAAAGGAATCAATGAAGACAGCTTCTTCACCCCTTCTTCACTTTCCTTCGTTTACCTTTCACCGACAGACGTCGTCCGACCGACCGACCGCTTGGAGCCTTGGGAGGCAGTGCAGGTGGCATCCTCGTTGTGATGCTAATTCCTGACCCTAGGAACGGCGGCTGTTCCTTCCATGCATCGGTCGCCTCATGCTCCTGTCCTTCCCTCGACCAACCGTCCATCGGCGGGAAGCCCACACCGCGATCAAGATTATTATTACTTTCATTCAATGAGCACGGAGACAACAAGCTCCAGAGCGTGGGGAACGCATATTGCGTTTAGCTCTTCAATCTGAAGCCCCAATAGCCTCGATGCGGGCGCCAGGAGTAGAGGTGCGGCGGATGGTGCTCGCGGCGAGGCGAGCGAATCCCCCGAAGACGGCCAACCGAGCCGCCGCTTCTCCTTTTGTTCTGCGTCATCGTAGTGTGGTGATGAATAATTTACTCGCTTTCGGCAACGCTCTTATCTGGCTAACGCTATGCCGCCGCGCCGTGGTTGCGGTCTCGAATGTTGTCGTCGTTTTCGTCGCCGTCCCCGTCGACCGGGTTCTAGACGTATCGATATCACGAAGACCGATTCGACCTTGATACGGCGCCCATGTGGAGGAATGCAAGAGAATTCCTGCGAGTGCGCCCGACAGGGTCCAGCTCGAACCGATCGATTCCCCGGAGCTTCGCATCCAGAACTATCTCGGCATCTCCGGACTGCGATCGGGGATTCCTTCCCGATCCCGAAATCAGAGGTTGGGGGAAACTTCCGGGCGAGTATTCTCTCTACTCGTGACTAATCCCTCTGCGAAAGCGGATACCGGCTGCAGGTTCGCTCTACGACGTCCAACTTTCGGCGAGACAATGTGCTCTTTAGCAATATGTATGGAAATTCAATTAAAAGTTACCTAAAGTAAGAACCGCTCTTGCCTGTCCTTCCTTCCTCGACCACGATCGGGTGTATGAGTGCGCACGCGCTCGATCGCCAAGAGATCGTTAATCCTGATATTGGTTTTGGTGTCGTAAACTATTGAGGCACCGCTCGAGTCCTCGTGACGTATTCGAGCTCCGGCTCGATGAGCCCTGTGGCCGTGGGAGGACATAGTCTGCGAGCTGTCGACGGGAGCCAGAGCATCGTCTCGAGTTATGATTCGCAATCGATGTTCGGTATCGTCGAAGATTCTTCAAGAAAAGTTCAAGTTCAATCCGAGCTTAGCGGATCGATAGCGGGACGCAAGGCTCTCATGGTCCTCGAGCTGCGGCTAATCACCGTCTTGCGGTGTCTTGGGCTTTTACTATGGTCATAAAAGAAGAAGGAGAAGCAGGAGGAACAGCGGCGGCGGCGGCGGCGAGGAACGAGAATCAGGAGCAAGATAGCTCAAGTACAGGCTATCAGTAAATGAGTGATCAGGACACCGGCTGGCGATCGAAGGCTGGCGGCGGCAGCAGCGATCTGATGAATTAGAAACTAGCTTAAGCACTCCAGACCATTGGGTGGTTTCTCGACGAGGCAGCGAGTTCCCTTCTATTGGATTCGCTATAAGATCTGGCCGGCTCCCTTAGCGAGTGAGCCAGCGAGCGTGCGGGCGGGCGAACGAGCCGCTGCAGTATGAGGCCAACAGCAAGCGCCAGACAAGCGGGAAAGGAAGGAAGCATCGCCTTATCATCGCTTCCGAAAGGAACTTCGCCGTGGCTGGTATGCTGCGACTGTTTCGGCATACGTTGCTGGTCCTCCCGCCGCTCCCAACACCACCGCAGGCGTGCCGCATCCGCGGCCCACGTCGCTCCGGTTCTATCGGTTGATACGTTCGAACAGCGGTCGCTGACCAAACCTGCACTCACACTTTGTTTTGCTGCAACGTAAGTCTTCCGCGAGATATCGAGGACATCCAATGAGCTCATTCATAGCGAACTCCAGCAAGACTACCGGGGCTGGAACCTCGTGAAGCCGAGAGGTTTTCCGGGGGATGAAGAGTTCGCATTTCGCATTGCTCAATTTGTATTCAAAGGTGCCGGCCATATCCTTTCCGTTTCTATCCACGGGATGCCGACGAGAATATTCTATCGGAAGATCAAATCTCGAACGGTGCTCGGGGACATTCACGATATGTGTTCCCAGGGAAGTAAGAGTGGGGAACTGGGGTATAAGTCGGTCGGTCGGGCTGACAGGCGAGCGAGCGAGCGAATGAGCCGGCGATCGCTAAGTGGTTTGGGCTAGTTGGGTGCTAAATGGCCTTTTGATCACCCTCTTGAGGACATATTAATCATCGTCTTAATACCACTCCACCATCAGTGTGGTGAGCAGACTCGGTCCTTCGTTTGCTGCTTGAGACCGCTGCCCCGAACCAGTTCCTGGTCGTTCTCGGAGACCTGTCGAGCACCTACTCGAAAGAACGATTTGAGATCGAGCTGGCAAGGACATGGCGTGATTCCCGCGAATCGAATCACTTTATCGGTCAGAGTGGAATACCTCTGTTCGACGATTCGAATACTTTTCCTCTACCGCGATAGAAACCAGTCCGAAGAGATCACAGAGTATCCGGTATTCAAGTCGCTTTGATATCACAAGAGGTTCCCCTCATCGTCAAGTAGGTTCGCGAATCGCACTGCGATCGATAGTGTCCCTCGGTCAGAGATTGAACTTGATCTATGATAATGATGAGTGACCCCCGGTGGTCCGCAAGCCTCCGCTTCCGTCCTCGACTTCCGGATCGTATAGGAAGTCCAACCGAGGGAAGTATTGACGCTTTTGCTGCTTGGGACCGGTCGCGGGTCAATGGCGCGGTGGTGAAGCCGCCCCGCTGGTTAGTCGTCATCTATTGACAGATTAAGACTAATGGAGCCCTTGATTGCCGGATTAGGAGAAATGAATGACCGAGTGAGTGCTGCCAAGGAATTTCTCCAAGGCGGAATCGGTGTTTGTCGGAGCTCTCCTCCGGTCGCGCGCTCATTACTGACGGAAGATTTCGATGAAGCGAGGAGTCCACAGCCGGGGTTTCACATTTTCCGGCGCGTACTCAATGATTTGATCGGGATTTCTATGCTGAGGTTTCGGTCCATCCTGGGGAATATTTCTCTTCAGTTGGCCCAGCTTCCCATGAATATTCTTCAGTGTTCCTCGTTCCGTCGTCGTTGTTGGTCGACGGGAAGCGTTAATCCGTTTAATGAGTAGACGATGTTCCCGTCGCCTGCTCTTATCTCGGCGATAATGTCATTTTTGACTTGAATTTGTCTCTTTTGCCGCTGTCACGACGACGAAAGCGTTGGCAGCCGCTTCGACGACCGTCGCGAGCGCGGACGATAAGCACCATTACGCCCTAATCTTCTCCCATTCCTTGACTGGCTGGACGAAGCGACGGACCGATTAATGAAAGAATGAATGCTGGCTCGCCTATCTGTCGGTCGCTAGGTCCGTCCGACCGACAGTCTAGCCGTCTGATGCTCCGGGGCTCCACGGAGGCGGCTAGATGAAAGAATGAATGAATTGAGGGATGACCGAACGGCTTTAATTACAGAATCCTCCTCACGTGGTAACCGCTGACGACGCTTGTTTCAGCAACGTTATCAGCACGACTTCAGCACGATTGGAAAAACATCCGGTGTATCCAAAGCGCATCCTATTGTTCCGCGCTTCGACGTCTCAGTTCTCCTCCTCGCATAAAGTCTTCGCGACCACGATGCCGACTCGGGGCTCCCGAAGTGGCCCGCGAGGAGCAGGTCAACCGACACGGACCAGGGTCTTGAGATGCGCGCGATCGGTGTCGTTCCACCATCATCTCGTCGGAAGCCTCATCGTCACCTTGAATCGCTGCTAGTCTCTCGGGACTTCTATGTATGCTCGTGGATGTGTGAATGGGGACTCTTCTCGAGACTCGTGCGGGCAGAATCATGCCTGACTGGCAACCAGCTTGCATGACGAGAGGAAGCAAGACGATAGCGGGCAACGCGCGTAGCGATAAGATACGCGACACGACTCGTGTCCACAACTCGTGGACACACACTCGTCTCGTTTTCCGGTCGCCTCGGCAAGGACCGCGGAGCAAGATGCTCGTCCGGCCAACTGTTGTCTGGTAGTCCGTTCCTTCATTTTGTCGGGCGGTCGGTCAGTCGAACGCTTGGTCCGCAACCGTTCGCGTCGCCCTCTCGTCATAACTGTCTTCGTCGTCGTCGTCGTTGTTTTCTCAGTCGAGCGAGGGAACTGGCTAAGCGACAAGCCGGCCGACTAAAAGCGGGAGATCAGGCAGACGGTCCAACCGGTTGGCAACTCGCTCGTTCGGACTCGTGTTTGGGACGAAATAGAACGTCCCGAGGGAGAGAAACTCGGCGGCAGCAGCAGCAGCAGCACCGAACAGCTTGCCCGCTTTCACCCACACTTCGTCCAGACCTCCCCCGACTCGCTCGCTCGTCCCGTGCCCACCGTTTGCCTCCACTCCCAGCAGCCGTGCCAACGACGAAGACAACGAAGAACGACTAACTGAAAAGCCTTCGCAGTGGAAGCCAGGACGAATCCTACAACCGACTGGGGCAAGAAGTTGGTCGCCGACTCGCCGCGTGGCTCACAGCCCGTCTATTCGCAACGGTGCAGGCGGTGGTGACGGCGGCAGTCAATCCGACTCGGACGCTTCTTCTCCTTTTCTCCAGGTCGTGCCACAGCAGGACAAACCTTGGAAGCCCTTCCCGTCCGAATGGAAGCCTCACAACGACGCCACAACGGAATGGACCAGACGGACAAAACGGGCGAATCAGATCGCACGAAGTTTCGTGGCTTATTCCGCTCGAAGATCGTCCTTCGTGGTTTCCCCGGGATTTTCCTCGGAGGCCGGCTCTCTCCGGTGGCTCCTCCCGCTGCTTGATTCCAGAGTTCTTAACGGAATGAGAGGAGCATCGCGAAGGCCTTGATAATTATCAGAGCCGGATCTCCTGCGCTCTTCTGTCCCTCTCACAATCGTCGCGGGCGTCCTGATGTGACACCGTCGTGGTATTGTCGACTGTTCTTCAGCCGAGACACGGAGCGAAGTAGAAACTATTGGGATCGAGTTCCAGCACGGAGCGGCTCAGACAGCGGTAGAGCGACGAACACTTCGACCAAAGAGGAGGAGCGAACAATCGAAGCGACTGGGAGTCACAAGAGCTCGTCAATCCTCTCTGCTGTCTCTTTGCCGGCTACGCTTGCATGTCTCTCTGTTTTTCTCTGTCTCTATCGCTCATTCGCTCGGTCATACGCCCGGATTCGACGGCCCCGAAAGAGTTTTTCTAGCGAATAGCACCAACTGCGGTCACGCTCGAACGATTCCATTCTTCAATTCAACTTTTCTTGTGGCTCTCCCACCTCCTCCGGACAGATCACTCGGTAAGTTGGTCGGTCGGTCGCTCCGATCGTCCGCTTGTTCGTCGAACGCCCGCTTGAACCGAGGCACAAGAATGTCTCCGGTCGAGAATGTTCTCCGGCGGATAGGAACTACGACAAATCGAATCCTCACGAACTGCTGTCTGAGACAGCAGCCAGTTCATCGGTGCGCTTGATCGCAGTGACGGGTTCCCCATCGTCAGCTGACGTTCTCAACAAAAGTTTCGAGAGCAACGCTGTCAGGTGTCCGAGCCAGCGAAGGATTCGGTGGCTCGTTCCCTGGATGCGCTCCAAGACCGCCGCGCGATCGGTAGCGTGGCGTCGTCGTCGCTGCGTGGGAGGTGGAGCTCTGAAGCCTGAATCGGTGTTCGTCGGAACGATTCTGAACTTGGGAATCTGAGGAAACATCCGAGTTCCCGTATTCAGAGAAAAAACAAAAATAAATTGGAATTGGCTTCAGCTCCGACTGCCGACCCTGGTCAAACGAGTCGACGGTCGGCAAGACGAGTCGAAAATACTCCGTCCGGTTTTCTATACCATTCTCACTATTCCCGATGCCGCTACGACAATGATGATCTTGGTCGTTTCTTCTCGAGAGAGGATCTCATTTTCTCGCTCCGGCTTTTCTATCGAGCGCGAATTAGCGACAACAACTGCGACCGCCGCACTTCCGGTAGTCGAAGAGGAAACGAGAAGACAAGCGAGGAATGAGAATCAGAGACTCGCGAGAGGAGACGGAACAAGAAGAGAGGCCGAGGTTTTATGAGAATAGAATCAACCTCTGGATGTTGTAGGAGGAGGAGGACAACGGGAGGGAAACGAGAGGATCAAAGGAGGGAAACCACCTCTTCCTCCATCGCCAACACGACGTCGTCCTCGTCGTCGACGACGACAACAGCCTCAGAGGGACTACCATCGCCAACCACTCTTGCCGGCACCAGTGCGGAAAGGCAAAGAAACTATTGAGAAGAAAGAATCAGACGTCGCTGGAGAGGGGAGAGGATGTCTGCTGCTTCCGGTGATTCTGTTCAGATAACAATACACATTACGATAAGGGCCGACGCCTATGGGAAAAAAAGGCAAGGAAAAAGACTCGCGGGTGGCCTATCCACAACCACCAACGTTGGGTACGCGGCGGGGGGAATACGAGTATAGCCGAATAACTGTTCTGCCTGATCCTCGCGCGCGGTACCGCGGCCATTGACTACCTGGTCCCTCGGAGGAGTTCCTCTCCCCAGACACGCCCGACGATACAGCTATATGTTCATGCCTTACCTTTCTCCCTGGTTGTAGTCGATATTCTCCTCGATCCCTGCAAGTGAGACAACGTGTTGAGAACAAATCGCAGGATGATACTTTGGTCAGATTCTCCCTGCGGGGTTTCTGCTAGCTGACGTCATATTTCTTCCTTTGGGAGTTCTGCCGGGACCCTTCGACTCCTCTCCGGAGAAACGGATCAGGAAATTTCGGAGACGAGCGCAAGATCATCAACCTCAACAGCCTGGAAGACTCGCGAGCCACGATACCGGCCCCGGAGCCTCAGAACCAGAGTGAGGACTCCAATGCTCGGGAGCAGGTCTTGCCACATCCGCACAGGCTTCGGAGCCGAGAACGAAACGCAGATGAAAAGGTGAAAACGCATTTCCCGATTCGAGAGGCTCTGGAGCAGCTTGATCAGGGTGTTAAAGAGCATCTCTTTCATTCCATCCATTAGATGCCGCCGCGCCGCCGCGACCGCCGCTGCTCCGGTTCCCATCAGCGAAACAAGAGGAGGAAAAGAGAGCAGCGGGCCAGATACGGCTAACGTATGAGCAACGCGAGTCCGACCATAAGAACACTCGAATTCAACAGCCCCATCTCATCCAAAGCGCATCCATCTATCCATCCCCACTTCCTCCGCGACCCCTCTCGTCGACGAACCACAACATCCCCCCTCTTACTCGGAGCGGTTTGTCTGCTCGTGGTGGAATCGTAACGGTCGCCGCGACATGTGAGAGCGCGTGTTTCCAACTTCATCAGAAGTGCTGAAGAAAACGAGCAGACGGAGCTGAAAGAAGCACCGCCCGCCGAGCGGGAATGAGAGCGCGCACGAGCGGGAGTTGTCGACTGCGTTGGCGATGAGAACAGAGAGTGGGGATTTGTGGGAAAAACAGAGAGGACACAGCGAATGAGGATCAGGCCGAGGGAACGACAGGGATGCGAGTAATCCACTACATTGAAATGCATTAGTATCTTAAACACGGCCTCTGAGGGGACTTAGGAACGGCGACACCCAGCCCGGATGCAAATGCGCGATTTTGATTGTGTTCCATTCCAGCTCTCGCGTTTCCCCCTTCCGTCTCGAAGTCCCATTCTTCTTCTGTCGCAGGCTGCTCCAGTACCTCGGCTGTATCGCACGCGTGGCCACAGGACAGCGAGGCAGCGGAACAGGCTGGCTGGCTGGCTCCCTTGCCTCCTCGGAAAGACGGGGCCGAGGGAGACTCCCTGAATGGTGGGTGTTAATGGTAGTGGTGGTGCACCGTTTTCGTTCCTTATCCGATGCCGCCACACTGCGTGCCCTTGCGATATAAAATGAAGAAAGTCGAATCATTACTCAGGCCGGAAAAATTTATTCATGAGCGTCGGTCGCTTCGGTTTGCAACGGGGCAGAGGAGATTTCGAAGACGGGACCGAGTTGCCCTGCCATCCCGGGGTCTAGATGGAGAGCGCCGCGTGTTCCTTGCATCCTGACGGACGGACTGGCAAACAGGACTCCGCGGTGGCTGGAGCACACTCGGTCGCTGCGTTTCCGTCGACAGACCGACAACCCCCAGGGCTTCTCAACCCCATCAAAACGATCGTCTTATCGACCTGACATTGCCGGTGTCAGGAAGACAGCCACTCTGCACGCATACATACAATGCACGCCCGCCCGTCCGACCAACCGCGTGCGGAGTCGTAGTACGCACTCGACAACGCACTTCACAAGCGCTCCGCCAATTCTAATGTAAGCGCTATGAATCGGACGGGAGCCGTGAGATTTCTCCATGATAGCTCCTCAAATTGTACGATTGTCACCGACACCTCCTCGAATAGATCTCCATACCTCGAGGCTTCCAGGACACATTCAGGGGCAATCCACAAGTATTTTGCGACAGGATCCTGGCTGCTGACGATTCGGAGCCATCGAGGCTCCGAAAGGCGCAGAGCACATCTGAAGGAGTGGAAGCAGAGACTGCCGGACGGACAAGACAAGCGGAATTTACGTTCACAACGATTGCTTGATCCGTCTCAGTCAGGAAGGACATATGATGCCTGAGAAGCAGTTTCGCCATGCGGGAACCCCGACACCTCGACGCTTTGGGCGGAGGCTCACGACAGAAGCAGCAGCAGCAGAGAAAAAATGTGGTGTTGACCATTCGTCCGTAGCTCTCTGTCGGAGTCGGTCCGGCGACTCGCTTGGCAGCCAGCACGCCAGCTATCCAGCTAACTCAGTCTCCAGCTCTGCGGTATATAAGTGTCGCTACAGTTTCCTCTTGGCATAAATCTCCAGCGTGTATGTGCTGCGTGGCAAGAGACGTGGTCCTTCTAATGTAGACGGATGCTTCGAGGTAATTGAATTTGTTGCATTCGGTTTCTCGCTGACTTCTCATCGCTCGCCTCGCCTCCGCTATCCTCGTGCCCCTCCTCCCATTCGCAGAGTTGGGTGAGCTGCGAATCCGAGCCCGGAAACTTGCGGCCGATAGAACCTCCGAGCGATTCCAGACGTCACGCAGTCGCTCGGGTCCACTTCGACGCCACAGGTCTTCGAGCTCCTATTCGCATCCATTTCCCTTCCCGGAACTTTCCAGACAACAGAGCTATTTTAGTTCTGGTAGGAGTCACAAGTTTCGCTGGATCGATGCTATCACTCGCTGATGTCGCTCGGATATTCCTCCTGAAAGATCTCGGCTTATCCTTAGCCGGCCGATCATGATACCTGATAATCTTCAGAAGCGTCCACGCGGGCTTTCAAAAAAGGATTCTCGGCCACGCAACCGACGAGTCCTGCACCGCTAAGTGGTTTCGGAGCATGGTAAGAACCACAACAGAAGTCAAAAGGAGAACGCAGAGGGTACGGAGAAACAAATGCCTCTCCTGTGGCTCTTTTTTCCACTTTGCCTTCTTCTTCCTCTTCTAACTCAACGACTACCCCGGCAGTCCGGGTTTCTCTGCTTTCCCCGCCTCTTTGAGTGAGCAGGTTGCGGTTGTGCTGATTCCCGCTTGTTGTCTGTCGGCTTGCTTCTTCGTTCGTTCGTTCGTCCGCTCCTCGCTGCGACCACGGCTACTGATTCGATTACCCAGCGGCGAAAACCGCATCGGAAAGCCCAATATGCCCCGGGTAGGGGATGGAGGAGCATCGAGGGGGCGAAATGTCGTCGAGACGGACCACCGCATTCTCCATCGTTAGTCCGTTCCGCTTGTCGTCAACCTCCGCCGACACCTTGTCTGAAAGCGGCACCCAGAGCGGCTCGTCGGTCGGCGGGGCTGTTGTCGGACGAAATAAATCAGCGGGTCAATCAATCGATGCGGCATCAATCCAATGTTGCCAGTGATAATCATGACTGCCGTACGCTGTCTTCATATGCTTCCTCAGCAGCCAACAAGTGTTGGTAGGCAACGAGCCGGGTGAAAAATGGCCTGGGAATTCCTCCTGCATAAAAAGCACGATAGCGTTCTCCCCTAACCGCACGGCGGCGGCGGCGACCGCGGAGGAGCCTCGGCCGACACGTCGACGGGCCCAAGGAAGAGAAGTCGGAGAAGAGAGCTCGAGTCCTCGACCGCAGTCTTCTCCCTTTGTGTTCCGTATCGTTTCGTTCCATTTGCCGGCAAGGTTAATATCTGTCGGTTGCGGCGGCTCGTTTAAATTAGATGAGTCCCTGCTCGTCCTTATCGTTATCAGCATCAAAACCAATGTTTTCGCGCCTCGCTCGCTCAGTTTCGCTCGTGGAACAACGAGTCGGCGTGGAAAAGACGAGTTGTGCCTTCTCGCTCGCTCTAATGACTGATTAATTGGAGTGTTTACGGTCTGTAAAAATTACCGCGCGGCAGTACGGGGGCTGCGCGTAGTTTTTTATGTCTTCCTCATTCACTGTTGAGAACGATAGAGGGCTTCTCGCGGAAGGAGCGGGACTTAATGCGATACAATAATTCACGTTCCTCTCTTCCGCGTAGGAATCTACGGATTCCACGCGTAGGAATCTACGGATTTCACGCGTAGGAATCCACGATGGAATCTTTGAGCCATAGCGGCGACGTCTCCCGACTGTGTGAGGACAAAATGGCGTAGAATTGAAGATTGAATACCTATCCGTCTCGAAGCAAGAAAATTTACCATCGCAATATAAGCCACAACAACAATGGGAGGCATCTCAATATGGAAAGCCGGAGAAGATGCGCGTACAGATCCGAGGAGGAGCCGTCAATGGTTTCACGAATAGAGGGAAAATTAAGGGAGAGAGACGAGGATTGGCTCCGAGAAGCGGAGCTCTCTTGATTGATCCAGAGCAGGCGAAGGACGATCGGGGAGAGCAGCGGTCGGAAGAACGAAGGATCTTGCACATCTCCCCTGCCTCCGAGTTCGTCTCTTGCGTTTTCCTGGCCGTTCCCCGCGACCCGGCAAGGAATTTAGTAAGTCATCCATCCATCGTGCACTTTCCTCTTCTCCGTGTGAGTATTCTCTCGACTCAGAGTCTCGGCAGCTCATGGGTCCTTCCTGGGGGTTGGCAGCCAGGCAGGCAGCCGCTCAGGCAGGCATTGGCCGAGGACGTCAGGGAATGCGGAAGAGAACGAGAGCATGATGACCCTTGCCCCTCGTATACTTGTCCTTCCGCAGAGCCAACCTCGACCATTTATCATCTTCTCGGCTGACCGTGGAGAAGACGACGGCGCCGATGTCAACAGAAAGGAAGTCCACTTGAGTATTTGTTCTACCGCTCGTTCCGTGGCTTCGACTGCAGCCCAACGTCGTCCCCTCCCCCGCCGCATCTCTCGCGGGCGGTTCCGAGTCGAGCCTCTCGACCTCGAAGACTTCAGAGGGGAGATTCGGGAATCTCCGATTTTTCGGTCCGGGAATTCCAAATCGAGAGAATCAGATAACTGGATAAACTCAGAGGGAGCATAATCGAATCGATTCATGTCTCGCCGAGGAAGAGAGGGAGTCCGTCTGAAAGCATGGAGCCAGGAGAAGGCCGAGAGGGACAGGAAAATTTCCCCCGGATCGGCCTCTATGTCGGGACTGGATCTCAAAATCCCGATGTCGCCGCTCCCTGGGTCTCCTTCGACCACGGGAAGGTCCCAGCCACGCTGTCCCGGATGCAGTTTACAGCTGCTGTTTCCCTCTGGTGTGGCGGTGTGCTCCTCGTACGCTCGCTTGGACGACAGAGCGGCCGGTCGCTCCGTTCGTTCGCTCACGGTTTTAGGGTGTCTGTAATTCCGATAACTTTGTGTGTCTGTGTGTGAGTGTGTCCGCGCAAGTTCGTAGTTATAAAGTTTATCACTCTACAGCGAAGTCGGGGAGAGAGTCGTCCCGGGCTATCCGATCGCCTTCATGAACGGACGGACGCACGGGCTCACTGTCTGACTGACTGACGGTCTGACGGAGGCAGAGGGGAACGATCGGTCGGTCGAACAAGCGGAATCAGACAGACACCTCCCCCGATAGCACCAACATCGAGGGGTTTACGAGCGCAAGTCATGTGTGGCTCCGTTTATGAATTATCCCATGCTAACGTGACACTGTCACGCTAATGAAAATTTTATGTTCGAGGCGGCCTCGCGACTTATGCTTCGGCCGACGAGCGTCGCCAATCATGCGATCCGTGCGAAAGACACACTCGCGGACGGATGGCCGTTCGTCCGAGCAGGGGACTGACTGACTGGGTGAGTGAAGCATCGAACGGCGTAACGGAAGAAGTTGCTCGCGCACCCGTCGGGGCAAACTTCACAGTCACGTCTGCTTCGGCTCATCGACCTGATGCTCGCGATGCTCAGAGACGATCTGGATCTTCACAGTCCAGCTGACGCACTCCGTCGGGCGTGGATTTAAATTTAATCACAACTAATGGCCGAATAGCTTGCTACTGTTGCCGCGGAACTGACCTCGATCTCTGCCTACACGGTGACGACACTCCCGATCTCAAGTCTCATCCCCCCCGCAACCCTGTAGCCGGTGCTCGAAACAATCCCCCTCACCTGAGTCTCCTTGTCGCTCCTCATCGTGATCCTGCAGGATGAGTGCGCTACGTGAGTCGCGCGTACGTGTTGATCGTCCACCAGATTACGTTAGCAGTCGGTAGAGCGAGCGAACGGGCGACGAATCAGTCGACGGCGCAACAGCGACGACAATCGTACGACGGAACCGCTCAAGACGATGGCGGACTGGGCGGAAATGATGGCCGCCGCTTTCAGCGACAAACAACGGGTTGCGAAAGACGTCATTTCAATCACTTAATGCACGGCGTCCCTTTCTTGAATCCGTGCCGCCTCGTTCCGTCCGCTGCCGAATTCGAGGGACATTTTGAGTAGGCGGACGAAGGGGCGAATTATTTTTCTGCTCAGAGTTTCCCCGGCTCGCTCGTGGGCCTCGTTCGCTTTCGAGCCGGTGGGGACTGGTGAGGACGTCGGGGCGGTCGTCCGGAGCAAACGACAACCCGGCGTGAGAGCCACGAACGTTTTCAGCGGCTCGCGATTACAGCGCTCTCGGTAGCTACTACACTTTTCTCGACAAGGAAAATGAGAGAAAAATAAAAAACTCTCGCGAATCGCCATTCTCATCGAATTGATCGAGACAATATTACTCATCACATGTTGCATCTGCGAGCCGAAGAAAATCGAAAACATGAAAATGAAAGTTCCCTGGAACTCAGTCGGTTCAGATATCGAACAGAGTTCATCCAACTCGACCGGCTCTACGGTGCGTGCGACATATCGCCAAGAATCTCTCCATCGGAGACTTCTTGACCGGGGACTTGGATTCGGCGATAGGCAATCTTTCTCCCTCAATTCCCACTGGGATCCGGCGGGCAGACGGAGAGCCGCACTCGTTATCCCGCAGCAGCTTAGCTGAACGCCATGGTTCATTCCACGGCGAGTAGCAGCCGTCTCGTCGTGCAGCCGTCTCGTCGTGCAGCCGAGAGGTCACCAAAGCCGAGAAACGCATTAAAACAGCCCGGATCGAATACTCCGATCCAAGGCTCGGGAATCAGGACAAGTGAGGTCGGTCGCGCCGGTCAGTCCATCTGTCAGTCTGTTTGTCCGTTAAGTCGACGCACAATGGAACCATGATGTTTAGCTATGAGCCGAAGGAGAAGGCGGCGGCCCTCCCTTCGCAATGGGCTCGGCTACCAGTCTCGGTGCTGAAATGAGGGAGCGAGGGCAGATCTTATCAATAATGAAGCACGCCGCTCATTTTAACGGGCTCCGTCAACAACGATCCATTAAATGATCGAAGAACGGTGCGACCCGATTGCCGCGCTGCCGCTTCTCAGCGGAACCGTCCGCCTCGAATTTTCTTCGGTTCCCCATAGATGTTATTCGCTCTCGTAGGGAATTCAGATCTTCTGCTTATTCAGCCTACGGAGGAGTCGGCGAGAGAGGACAAACAAAGATGAAACGCTCTGAAACGAGGCCGCGGTCTGCCGGATCACAACTCGTCGTTGTCGAGGGCTCCGTGCGACTTCGAGCGAATCAAATCGCTGAGAACCTGAACAAGCGATACAGGGGAAGCTTTGTTGCTAGTTAAGTGCATTTTCGAAGCGACGCACAATTTCAGTGGCAAAAGAGAGACGACGACTCCGCTGCCTGGCAGCACAAGGGAACGAGCCTTCCCGCCTGGCCACCCGCCCGCCCGGCTGCTTGACTGGATGCCTGGCTAGCTGGATGGCAGGAAGAGGAACGAGAAAAGGCCTTCCGACTTGGAGTACAGTGATTGATCACCGTCCCTCCGTGTTCCCTTCTTCTAGCTCCCGCAGCCTGGTGGCGAGAATCGGGCGAAGAGCTGCGGGTTTCGGGAAGTTACAGGGAGCGCGTTAGGGGGCATCCCTCGACCACGGCTGCTATCGTTGCCGCCGCCGCCGCCGCCGCCACCACCGCTGCCGACAACGAAGACGGCGGTGGCGACGATGTGCTTCTGCTACTCTACACTCTACTTTCAACTCAAGGAAGTCAAAGCAGCGAACCAAATAGCCCGCGAGTGCGGGAGCGCTCTCCCGAACAGATCCCCGAGCAGATTTGCCGTTCCTTCGTTCGTTCGTTCATGATAGGGATTCCGGAACGGCGTGGAGTCGGAGATAGGATGAGTTTTTCACCGAACGCTTCGCATCTCGATTTCCGTCACGGCCCAGTCTCCATTTAGTTCACGTTTTGGGTTCGAGACCCAGGTGGAGCACCAGTTTCGGAATGACGAGCCTTTCTCTAACGAGGATAAATGCGGAATCGCCTTCCCGATGGAATCACGGCAGTCGGAGAGCTGAAATATTCGTGGTTCCCCCGTCAGTCCAATAACAACGTCGACGTGGCTCTTGGTCCAGGACTCCGACAAGCGATGAAGACGGATTGTCGACCGGTAGGTGTCCGTGTGGCCGCGTGTCTGTCCTCCGGAACGTCACACGCCGGTCCAGTGCGAAGGTCTGGTTGGTGAATTCGTTCACTCACTCGCTCGTCGGTCTTTCATTCGCTCTCAGTCCGCTCTCGACTAGCATGAGCGTCTGTTAGTTTACTTGATGTCTTGCCAACCGACACCTTGAAAAATGACTGCGTCCCGCACCCAAAACCCCTCGCCCCCTTGCTCGACGAGTGCTCAACCTTGGCAACTTGGTTTCGTGTATGTACCTACATCCTCTTCCCGACACCCACTCGTCCCTTGTCAGTGCGGGGCGAGTCTTGTCAATCTGAGACAGCGGCGCCCTGCTGACCGGCTCGGCTGACCTGATGACTACCGGTCGACTCGTCAGGGCTGAGCGTTATTCAGCCATCCAAAACAGTCGCATTGGCATTCGGTAGGGGTTTCACCCACCAATGTTTCTCCTTGCTCAGAGCCGGGGGCGAAGCTAATTCGCTTAAATCTCACTGCTTGCCACTACGAATAAGCGGGTGAAATTGTGCTTGTGATTTCATCTCAATCCCACTCGGCAGCAGATTTCGACATCCGGAGCAGCGAAAGGGCATCAAGCGAACAAGGGACTTCACGAGCTCCAAGGCGATACGCGACGACTTCGAGAGCTTCGGTCGTGGAATCGAAACTACGACAACTTACCTCGATGACGGGTTCGCCTTAGGGCAGGGTCGCCTCAACTCGAATGCGGAATCTCTGGGTTCTCCCCCATTCGTCCCCTAGCTGCGCAGAATCGACGCAGATTTACGGATTTCGAGACACTTTTCCTCCACACCGAGCGGTCTCCCATTTCAGATCGTTCTCCGAGCTGAGCACGGCCCGAGCCACCGACCGTATAGCCCGCCGCCAGCCAGCCAGCTAGCCACTCCATCCGGCCGGCCGACCGACCGACCGATCATCCAACCAGCCAGCGAGGAGATCGATGTCAAGACGGACCGTGGCCTGTTCGCAGGCCAAATTGATGGATCATTATTGCAGTCCGAGGCAAAAGGGGGACAAGATCGCTTACTGGCTGGCTACCGATCCGGGTGGCCGAGCGACCGGCGGGCCGAATGGTCGGTCGGTCGCTTGCTTGTCGGATCCCTGCCGCAGCAATATGCTGCCTGAAGCCGCAAGGGTCACACCTCTGATCCATCGTCGATGTGAAGCGTTTGATTAATTTCACCACCATCGCCGGGCTGTCTTCGACTAGATCGAACTCGACATCGGGCCGCAAACTTCATTTCATCTTTCATAATTTTTTCTCGCTCCATCCGACAGATGGATGGATTACCTTTCCCCTACCACGAGCCGCCCTCACGAGCCGCCCTTACGAGCAGCCCTTACGAGACGCGCTCTTGTTTTTCCCTGGCAAATCCTTCACCTTCGCCTAGACCCGTCTCCTCACCCACATCCTCACGGCGTCAACAATGTGCTTGACAATAGTAGTTTCCGTAGACCGATTCTAGTCATTGACACCGGGTCGGTCCTCGGGAATTTCCGGGTTGGGCACGGGCGTTGAGAGCACTTTGCCGATCGGAGTCGATATACACTATGGAACAGTCGGCTTCCGAGAGGAGCTGTTGTCAGCTCGGAGCTGAAGTTTCAACTCTCTGTGGGGCAGTGTGGATTTGCGTCTCTGATCGCTCTGAAGCTGCCAGGGTCGGTCGGTCGCTCGGGTGGGCAGCCCCAGCCCTTCAACCAGTCGGTTGGCCTTATTGCTTCAGGAATTGCCCCCAACGGCTTCGTTCGTTCGGTCGGTCTTCCTTTTCGCCGTCTGTTTCGTCGATGTCGTTGCTGCTGCTGCTGCTTGTCTCTCGGCACGCTGCGATGGTCTCGCACACCAGAAGCCGTCGGCGAAGCCAATAAGCAGCAACCTGATAGTATGCCCACATATCACCCCCTATTCGGTCGCCCTCCAAGCTGCTCATCCCCCTGCATCTCTTCTTCCACCCACACCTATCGACTTCTACTGGTCCAAGCTGCATATTATCGTCCCGTGCTTCTCCCGTTTTCCTCCTTCTCCGACAGCCTTTTCCACCCAGTCCGTACGTCCGTTCTCCCACCCTCTTCGGGAGAGGAAAGGGGGAGTTCCTCCCGTCGAAACCTACTCTCGATGAGTGCGACCTGCCGACCAAGTGAAAGAGTAAGCAAGCAGGCAGGCAGTGGCGTATTAACCTCGTTCTTCGCTTTTAATAATCTTGCCTTTAATCACGCAACCTCCACGATGGGGCTTTTCACAGCGGGACAACAGTTTTGGGCTGGCACAGCTGGTAACCGTGTTGTAGTAGCTCACTCGCTCGCTCGCTCATTCGTCCCCCTACCCCCCTCCCCCTCCCGCCCGCGTCCCAACAGACCGTCCGCCTGCTTGCCGACCGGTTCGCGAGAATATCCAGAAAGCTGTCTGCTTATTTGCTGCTAGAGCACCGAATATCGACGACAACCAATGGCTGACTACACTCGTTCGGTTCAGTGAGCGAGCGCCATCCGAAGTTGAAGCCCGAGGGAAAACCTGTTGACATCGGAGACCCGGTCGGCGATTTGGCGTCAACTTTCACAACAGTTCCGGCAACAGCGGGAGCGTTATTACGCCCGCATTCGGTTGAGGCTCATAATGGGCATGATGATCATTATGGTGGAAAATTGAGGGAGCGGGAGAAACCGCCAAATGGTTTCTATTCTATTTATGCAGGCCCCTAGTCGTGGGCTACGGATGTCGTCTGCTCCGAAGGCGACTTAATCATGGCATCTTAAATCTCTCTGGGGAGCTATGAACGCAGCGGTCGTCGCTCGTAGCACTTCAAGTCGTTCGCTCGCCCGCTCCTTCGCCGCCTATGAGCATCACGACGACGTAATGTCTAGCGCAATAAGGGGAACATCTAAATAGCAGCGAAGAGTAAACGGACCATTTCCAAAGTGGTTTCTCGTCTATCCGGGAGCTTATCGTCAGCTCGATTCATTCACAGGAATTCTATGCAGAATGAGCTAAGTTTCCCAACACCCATACTCTACGGGAGCGCTCGCGCGTTCCGCGCCCTACCGCAAGCGAGCCGAAAACGTCCCCCCGTATCGGCGGTCTAACAATTGAATAAAACGTCGAAATCTCCCACCGGTGAGCGAGGAAGCCGCGGCTTGAAGCGACGAGATCCACTTTGTGCGGCTCACGTGACTTGTCGACCTGCTTGCTGCTGAGGCTGATCGTTCGCTAGTTGCTCCATTCGGTTACTCGAGCGGACAGGCGGGCAAGCGACCGGGGAACAAGCGGTGACCGTTTAAATGGTCCGAGCTGATGACATCTTTATTATTTGACGAGTTCAACAGCCAGTCGTCCCTTCGACCATTCAAGCCTCTTGTTGGCTCGGACACTATTGGCTCACGATCTGACTCGATTGCCTCGATCGGCCGATATTGTGTGACGGTCTCGATTACCAACCCAAATGTGTCGGACCGCTTACTCAGTCAGTCAGTCATTGAGTCGGATATGGACACTTCGTGAACATCAGCACAATCATGCTCACCAGATGATTGCCTACAACGGTGCGATATAAATGGTCGGATGAATGTATCCATATTAGCGTGCGAAAAACGCTGCGCTCGTGTGACTAGTCATCCCGCTCACCCAGTCAGAACAGCCGGGTGCCATGAGTTGATATCCGTCTCATTTCCATACCGACCGACAACAGGTCCTGCTGCCAAAGGCCACAAGCCATGACTACTCTTTTCTTCGGTGGCAATCGCCAACCCTTCGGATCTGTCTGGCAGGATTCGTTTCAGCCCCGCATTCTCATTCCCCCTCCTCCCCCCTCCCTGTTCCCTCCCCCAATGCCCCTGCCCCCCATCCCTTGGCTCGACATGAGCTGTGACATATTATAATGAATATCTATCACTCCGGATAAAAGCGCGCCGTAATATGCACCCTCGCATCACCGTGCGCTACAAACGCCACGAGCTGCTACAATGACACGGACTCGTCTCCGATCGAGAGTGACCGGTCGGTCGGTCGCGGGATGAAAGTTGAGAGCGTTCGGCTCGACCACTTCGAGACTTGCTCGTCTGGACGTCAGGTAGTTCGAGAGGAGGAAAATCTCGGAGCCGGATGAGCGGATCGCGATGGGGCTCGCAACGATCGCATGCTGGCGGCCTATTCTCTTCAGCTCGCCGGATAGTCCTGTCCGCGGTGAAATATCTCACACAACATTAAACTCATCAGGTTGCTGGGCCTGTCGCGGTCGATTCTGTTGCAACCGCTACCGCTCTACGGAGTTTATCGCCCGGAAAGGCCGCTTGTAAAGTGACACCCACTTACAACGCGGCCGCCGCCGCCGCTAGCGTTGACACGACCACTACCTTCGCGGCGTGCTCGGCAACTCGATCCGTCCGGGCACATACGAACGCTTCGGAAAGTAGAGTCGGCCATGTCACCATGTGGAATCAGACGAAAGATTCTCCGGGAATCTCGCGGAGTTGCTTCCGTTCGATAGTTGAAAACGGTGAGAAACTTGAAAACCTCATCGATGTGACGGCAAGCTGTCGTTTGAACCCTGTTGCCAGGGTCGGATTTTTCTGACATATTATTCTGTCGATTAATCGTCATCCCATGGCAGCAGCGGCGGCGGCGGTAGCCGACGAAGGAGATTGAGACAAAGATGAAGTAGGAGTGAGACCGAGAGAGAAGTTGGTTGCAACTATGACAGCGTGGGGTAGGAGCCGATTTAGCGCCTGGTTTGGTAGCGCGACTCTCCAATCTGAGCGGGGCCAGCAGTCATATTGCTGTTGATGCCCATGCTCCTGGAGTAATAAGTCCTCGTTGGTTGCTTGGTCGGTCGGTCGGTCTGTCGGTTGGTTCGTTGATCGGTCTGTCTGTCAGTCAGTCGGTCGGTCAGTCAATCCAGGAGGCCGAGCGAGCGACCGCCGGACCGACCGACCGACTGCCGGTGGGTCGAGTCTTTTCGTTTCCCCTCCGCCGAATCCATGGACGACTAAAGCTCGTCGGACTCGTTGGGAGTAAAAGTAACACGGGCGACAGCAGGGGCAGCCTCATAGGCGACCGTAGTCCCTCGTTGCCTGTTAGGCTAGTTTAGCCGCCTTGCTTGACTAGCCACTCGCGCGGTACTTTCATCGTCGCTTTCTTGCCTTGGAATAGAGCAAGAGGGGCAAGCAACAGACTTTCGACTGCTGCTTGGCCGAACAAGCTCGAGAAGGAAAATGAAAAATGGCGTTGGGAGCCTGTCTAGCCGCCGACCGAGCCCGCTTGAGGCCGGGCGGGCGGGCAAACAGACGGCAGGCGGGCGAGCGTCTCGTCCGGTAGGCGAAGAGATTGCCTGCTCTCTCTTCGGTCCCTTCTCTCGCTGCCAAGGTTCCTGCCGCGACCACGTCCCTTATTGTTTGATAAACGGTCTCGTCACACACTCCCTCGGTCGCGTACACACAAACAAACCTACTCGCACACACATGAACGTCAACAAGCACGCAAAGCGGGCTCAAGTTTTCGCTATGAAAAGGAGGCGACCCAGAGCGGAAGGCTGTCGCGAGAGCCAGGCTGGGGTCGAGATCCGAGCTGGAGTCGGCAAGGCATAATTCGCTCTGATCGTGGGGTCATCAGTCGTGGAGGCTGCCGAGATAATCCGTGAAATCCATAGCGTGACAGGGCGATCCCGGACCGCGAAGCCGATGCGTAGAGAGACTTCCCGATTCGATGTGCGGAGCGATTCCACTTCAAAAGAAGTTAGAAAGCACTTTCGGGGAGTCGAAACTAGCGGAGAGAATCGCGCTGTTATTGATGTCGGCGAATTCCTTTTAAGCCTATGAGTGGATGTCTACGGCAGTCGAACACCGACTTCACAAGCGGAGCGTCGTCGGAGGGGGCCGGTTTGCTTTGGACTCCTCGGAACCTTATCGAAAACGATTTCAACGCTCCGGACGGTGGGGAACGCCGCCAGATAACCATGGCTAACGAATCCGACGCGCTCGATTTCGAGTACATCTTCTCATGGAACAACTCTATGATATCAATCCTCAAGTTACGATAAGCGGCTCTCCGAGATATCGAAGAAAATCTGTCGCTCCGTCGGGGATCCGCGGGGCTCTCCCCTTGATTCTCTAAGGAGATCAATGGATTGTCGGTTACTGTCTTTTTGCTTCTTGCGGCACCAGCAGCGGCTTGAACCAATTTGACTCTGTGAGGGAGTGTGTAGGATAATAAATGACCTCACAACGGCTGCCTCTAATCGTCTCCTGTTGCGCCAACCTCGCACCGCTTCCCCGATCCCACTTATGGAAAGCTGTTCTTTCGTACGTTCGTTCGTTCGCTCGCTCGCTCACTCACTCGACGCCATTCTCTTCCCACCCCCCCCCCATCCCCCTCGAACCATTTTCATTTTTTAACTCGTCTCGAGGATCTCGACCTCTTCTTTGATCCTCTTCACGAGCTCATGCGGTGCCAAGCTATGAGAGGAGCTTTTGTTCCTCGGGTTAATCACTGTTCAGTGAAGACATTTGTCTCATACGTAGTATCTCCAAGGACGGGATCCTCGAGTCTGCCGAGAGACTCCTGACTTGGAAGCCTCCGAGTTCCCTCTTACTCGAACAACAAACGTCGGATGAGCATCATCCGTAGCGTGCATGGGCGGAAAAATTTCACCCTTCCCCCCACTCGGCACCCGCCGTCTCGCCAGAATTCGGGTCGCCCCGCCCTGAAGTCTCCCGGAGAGAAATCATAAGTAAGTTGGTACGCGCTTGCATGTGATACTTGCCTGGAAGTGGATGGCCGATAAGCGACTCCTCCGAACACCTGGAAGAGTCACAGAGCAATAATTAGATCGAGAGACTCGACGGCACCAATTTCCAACGAGTCTCGGCGGACGTCTTCGACGTCGAGGCAAGATTTCGCCCGCGGTCAGAGTCGAGAAGGGGCGCCTTTGTCACCGCTTTGTCGTGGAATAAGTGGCTGACAGCATGAGTGAAACAAGTGTGAATTCCTTCTTGCTTAGTGCCAACTTCGAAAAGACAAGAGGAATCTTCCTGAGAGCAAGTTGGAAGTCGCTGAGGGCGCGCGACTCCACACACCCGTGCATGAAGGAACGCATGCGGTGGGCGGGAGGGGTCGAAAGCATGCCGGCTTCCACCAACAGTGGTGGTGACGATCGGCAGAAGACTTTTTCGAGCGAGGGCGGTTTCTTCGTCCGCTCTCGCGCGCTTTGCGATCTGTTCGTACACGCCACAATCCGAACTTGAGGAATGCTCAAGCCGGCTTTATTTACCGCCGCGAGTCGGTATGCTGTTCTCGCATCGCTCTCCTTGAGCATCTCGGTGTCGCGCCGGAATCCTTCCAAGTGTGACTTATGCCTCCCGTCGTCGTGCTCCCTGACCCTCGCCTGTTCTTCGATTTGCTGTGGATCTCGTGATTCCCTCTCGAGTACCCTTTGCCGCCGAGACGGCTGCCTGCCATCCTCGCCCGCTCCACTTGCTCGCCTGTTGTTGGTCTATTCGGATGCGGGACTATTCCGCGAAACCGACTCTCTGCTGCTGCTTCCGCCGCCGCGGCCAGTCGCTCCTCCCGTTGATCCCGTGGAACGATCCCAAAAAAAGCGGCTCGAAGCCTTCCCCACGTCGGTTGCTTCCCTACTTCGACTGCGAGTTAACTAACTTTTGGAGCGAGCAAGTCAACCAGCAGCGAGCTTTGTCAACCGAGTTCTCGACCCGTATCTGCATCGAGACTCCTTTTGTTCGTCTGACTGGCAAACAGTCTGGCTCTCTTCGGAAATGCTCCGTGCCTATCCCACATTTGACTCTATCGATTGGCGTCGCCGAAACCTCGCTCGCTGTTCGTTCCCGACAGGGCGAGTGTCCCAGAATTTCAGAGAGAATGATTATGATCGCTTGTCTTCGACTCCATCATTGGAAATCATCAGAACCCTTCCCGTCCGTTCCGAATCCCGACTCGAACCGAAGCAGAATTCCGAGGGAAGAGATTCTGCAAGGAGTGGTTCCTCGAAGGAAAACCCGGACGCCGGTCTGCTCGCCGGGAACTCACAGCCAACACGGGAAGCGGATCATTTGCCGAGTTTTGGTCAGACTTAAGCTCAGCCATTGGTTTCACTTCAAAGGAATATCGTCATAATCGTCATTTTAATGGCGGCCGTCGTTTACGCCTGGACTCGACGAGAGCGTTCCACTCCGCATCTCTTCGAGTGAATGAGCCCCGTCCACTCTGACGACGTAGGACGGAGTGCTTTTGGCGAAAATATAGCTCGCTGATACCGTCGATACCGAGAAGGCTCACCCGTTCCTCTCAACGCATGGAACATCTGCGTGACTCTCCACGCGTTCCCTCATTCGGACTCAACTCGTTATCACAGCTCATGAGATAATAGTCGTCTAAGTAGATCTTCACGTCCCTTACGAACAATATCGAGTCGGAGTCGAGAACAATATTGTTCCAGATCCGAAGCACCCTCATCGTGGTTTCTGAAGTTCAACGGAAGCCACGCAATCGGCGCGAGAAAGACAAGTGTTCGAGAACCCACCGAAAATGCTCGAAGTCCGCGCCCCTCGGGATAAAGCCACAGAGCAGCGCCAGTTCTGAATATGTGACGAAAAAGAAAGACGATTCCGCCACGGACAGGCTCGCTGGGGGGAGGGGGAGGGCTCTCGGGAGCACCGGAGGCTCGCAGGAAGTCCTTCATTTGCTGGCCAGCCACGACACAGACGACCGTAATGGCGGTCGGTGCTGAGCGCTCCATCGGGAGCAACCGTCTACGAAGTCGCATACTGTCCTCAAGAACTCCTGTTCAGGCTGATCCTGTGACTTCGCAGTCACAGGGCCGCCACGCCGCTGCTGCTGAGCGTAGTTCAGCGGCAAACGTTGCTTTCAACAAGTCGGTGATGGCTGCCGGCTGATATGTATTTGTTTACGATGGCCCAAAAATGATGGATGACGAAGGCTCTGTGTCGTCATCCCCGGATTCAAATTTAGGCTCTCTTCTTCCTTTGGCATATAGCTAAGGAGAAGCTTCTCGCGGTGACTGCCCTTCCTCCGTTCGTTCGCTCGCCTGTCTGGCAAGCAGGCAGCCAGCCGGTTGAAAAGTCGCGTCAACTTTTTCGTGTTCCGCTCCTGAGCGTAGGTTCGTTGGCTCGGTCGGTCGGTCGGTCCCTGGCTTCGTTCGTCTGTCCCATCGTCGGTTTCCTTCATGCAACCGTAGAGCAGAACCATTACGAGCGGCAGCGTTTCCCTTCGTCAGAACACCTACATTAGCAGGTGGGAAGAAACCCACGACCATATCCTGCTTCCATATCCCTGCTCGTCCCTGCACCTCCTCAAGCAGGCCCTACAACGACGAAGACGACGACGACGTCGACAACGACCACCGCGACGACTACTCGGATACGGCTTTAAGGCACATTTTAATGATCACCCGTAATCCTTGCTCGCGGCGGCGAAGATTCAGCGCAGCTTCCTTGCTCCTGCCCCCTAGCGTCGGTCGCCCAGTCGTATCACCAGCACACTACCTTTGCCCCATGCGCCCCGTTTCCGAGCTTTGCTGCTCGAAGAAGCAAACCCCATCATTGAGTAGTCGCTATATGCACTCGCCATAGCAACCACGGACGGGAGGCAAAGGGGACCGCCGAAGAGGACAAACCGAGAAGAAACCTGAGAAAACTCAGAAGGAGGCCACTGTTATCTGACGGGCGCGCGCGCGCGGGCGAGCAAACAGGCAGCAAGCGGAATACTAGCTAGGAACACAGGCGAGTGTAAGCGACTGCTAGAGTGGGCACGTCTGCCTTCACGGGATCATTGCCGAGTATGCACGGCGACGAGCTACGTGCTCCGGAGCCGACAATGACGACTGGAACGTTCATGAGCGAAACCAACAATAATATGAAGAGCCGCAACGAGCGATGTACGAGTGTGTGTAAAAAGTAAATAGACCGTACTAGACGAGCGAGTGCTAAGAAACGGAGAAGAAAAACTTGAATGACTGCCCCCGAGCGTGACCGGGAAGGCTCTCTGTGCATTGTCTTGATTTCGTCCGCGATATGATAAGGAAATGAGCGACGACGCTCGTGCTCGCGGGATTTTCCTCCACGATTGAAAGAGGGGAGAAGGGGGAAAAAATCCCACCGACGACCTCTGGCCTCATCTGTTAGCAACACCAACGCGGCCCGCAGGAGCAGAAGGAATGCCGGGGCTAACCGCATGTTGTCCTCGTCGACAGCGAGCAGCCGTTGAAAAATGGGTTTCGTCGGTAGATTGAGCTCGGCATGACGGGTGGCCGCAACGCCAACGGCGGCTCCCGCTTGAAAATTCATTACATCTCGTATATTATTATGATGGTAACGCTATGGTGGCGTTTGGTCGCTCGCTCGCTCGGCCGGCCGGCTGCTTGCTTTATGGAAAAGAAGGCTTCCGAAGGAAGCGAGGAGAGGAGGCAGAGCATGGGGTTTCGGGGGCGGAGGAGGACGAGGCGTCGACGGAGGGGGGGAGGGGGAACAACAGAAAGGCTTGTGATGACGACGCGATCAAGTCAACTGCTCAACTTGACGGCCAAACGCACTTTTGCAACTTCCGCTGCGAAATTTCAAATAGTTCACTTCCTGTTTTGGAGGGATAGTTCCGTGAGTTAGGGGCACGAGCACGGGTGCCGAGCAGTCGCACAGCAGAAAGGGGTTCCCGTTGGGAATCACACGAGGAGGGATCAGAACGGATGTCTGTCGCCGTCGTCGTCGCGGCCGCCGCCTCGGTGATGATGGCGAGCTGGGCGTCGCTGCGCTGCGTCGGGTTGAGGTCATAAAAGAGCTTAGGGTAATGGTGACTGACGCCCGGAGCCAACCGAGCAAGCTCTCCCCTTTCTTGCGGGGAGTCTGCCGAATGCGCGGCGACTTGCGGCATGCCGCCCCGCGTCGCTCGCCGCGCGTGGCCAGTCGCTCCACGAGTACACTCGCGGACGACTTCCTCATTTTCGAATGAAATTTATCGTTTTACGACACTACTCCGAGCCACCAATACAGCGGCCATCGACATCGGATAGACAGACGAAAAGACAGGCGCACCACTCGTCTGCCTTCGGGCCGGCTGACCTCACTCATTTATACCTACTCGGTCCACTAACAGGGAGACCTCCTCAATCTATGACCCTTCAGCGCTCCTCCCCGCTATCCGTACCATCGATGCGCCCAAACATCCCCCCTCTGACCCATCTTCCCCCTTCCCCCCCGTTCGACCAGTGAGCCAGCCAGTGGGCCCGGAGCAGTGTCCCTCCGAAAATCTACAAGGTCTCAGGTCGCAACGACCGCCGCGAAATGCCCCCGAGTGGGCCTCGACCCTCCTTCGATGACCCTTCGCATGACCCCTGGACATTTCATCCAGCCCCATGTCCTGTGCGTCTCTCCACAGAAATCCACCAGGACTCGCGGCCAAAGGTGATAGGGAACAATTAAGCTTGGCCCGGGGCGAGTCTCAATTATCGCCGTCCCCTCTCCTGCAAGCATCACCCGTCCACACCGCACATTCATCTATTCGTGTGTTTGTCCGTTCGCTTATCCGCTCGTCGATTCACCCGCCACGGGTTTATCCGTTCGCTGGGGAAGACAGATGGCCACGGGTGGACTTCCTTGACTCTTAACGATGCCCACTCGGTGGTGGTGGATTCCCGCCATCACCGGATTCACTTCGCACTGGATTGTCACCGCTAGCGTGTCCGTGTTTTCGCAGAGTTTCGATTGCAAATAGACAACTTCCGGTGTGACAGGGGACCGGCGGGACGCGCGATTTCGAAATATCTCGCCTCCCCTCCTTGACATTCCTCGCTGGTTTGGTTGCCGACGGCATCCGCTCGCTTCCTTCGTTTCAATAGCCGTGAATGCGAAACCCGGCGGAGCAATATTGAACCGAGAAAGCAACTTCTGCCTGCTAGACCGGGGTGAGAGCTCCGAGTTGGCAGTGTGCGTGGGGTGTTGAGCTTGGGAACATGCGGCAGGGACCCGGACGGGCTTCCGCTCGAGAAGGGCCGACCGATAGAGATATGCGCGCTGCGAGACGGCGGGTAGCCCTGCTGACCGAGTGAGTGTCTGTACGCGATATGCATACGAGACGGTGCTCTTGGAACGGCTGGATTCCAGTCTCGGTGTTCCATCTCCTCGAGTATCCGAGGGCTCACATGAAGTCGCTCGATAGGTCGGTCAGTCCGCCGCTTGGCCAAACGGTCGCTCCGTCGGACAGACAGTCGGTCGAATGTTCCGGCGGGCGAGAGCCGACTAATTAAGAGTGATATTTTTTATGCGTGCTGCACCCGATGTCATTCATATCCGAGGTGACATTGTTTCACCTAATCGTTCCCGACAAGCTCTGCTGTAAGCAGATGCATGTACGTCGGCTCCGTTTTTACAGCAGTAGTCGGTCTAAGCCCCGCATCGTATCTCTACTAATCGGCCCGGCACGCGTTCCATGCGCTCATACCGGAGGGTCGGAAGAGGAAACGCCATCCTGACGACATGATGTCGATCGAGCTCGATTTAAATAGCGTTGGAGGAGTTCGGCGTTCCAGCCCAGTCGCGTAAAATCTTCCGAGCCCCGGCAGAGAGCGGATTCGCTCCGCCGTATCCGCCGACCGTGAATGGAACTCGCTCAGTCGGACGCTCCATGGCTCTTATCAGTGGAGTTGACGCCGAGTTCCCTTATCTCCGTTCCCATATCTACACAATCTATGTACTATGTAGGGCTCTGTATGTTACCATCTATTCATCTATGCTTGTTTCTCACTTGCTCCCGGTGCTACGCTCTCCGTTCGCTAATCTGATTGAACAAGTTTGCCGGTGGCTGACTTGATGAGATTATTGTGCCGAATAAGGGCTCGGAATGGCGGGACGCGCATGCATGTATATACAGAGTCGAAGCCATTTGTCTGCAACGAGAGACCACGCTCGACGTGAATATGTCTATCTATCTGTTTGTCGGTCGGTGTGTCCGTCCAACCGATCAAACCGTCGGTGTGTGCTGTCTATTTCTCAGCCACCCGCCACCCACGCTCTCTCTCGCGTTCGGTCGGCCGGCCGGCCGGCCGGCCAGCCGTAAGCTCGGTCGGGCGATCGTGATAGTCGTCCTCATCATCGTAATCATGTCCTTTCAATCGAGTATGCTACGTGACGTCTGGTATCTGAACCCGCTATACCTGCTCCCCAATGAGGAAATGCTCTTGCTTCGCTTCCTATCCCGGTCCTGATCGAGTAGGGGCGGGCTAGCTAGACCAGTCGAACGGCGAGACAAACCGACAGAGGCCATTGCATGTGGCGAGCAGCTGTAATGCATACCGCCGCTGCTAGAGTTTCATTCATCCATTTGTTTCACCATTAACTCTTTTTTTGTAGATTCAGATTGCGGCTAATGGTTTCAGAACGTGTTCTTCTGCTCACTTATGAATATCTACGCTTCTACAATGCGAACTCGCGCGAGTGAACATCAACAGATCTCTCTCAGAAATCGCGGATTTTCTTTATTTCCGGCGAACTACCCTGGAAGCATTCGACAAGAGGTCCTCGGATATCCGAAGGAGTCTTGGAACCTCGAGAGAATGTTTCGGGTCAATCGAGGCTCGGCAAATCTCAGTCCTGCCGAGGAACATCGAGTTTTCCTCGTCCCCTCGAGAGGAATCCCGATCGTAGTGGACGCTCCTCGTCTCTGAGAGGACGTTCCTCTAATCCTTGACCTTCTGTCTTCCGGGAACTCAGACGGAGAAATCATCGATTCCCGTCGCCATTATAATCGATGCTGGATTTTCGGTCAGCGGAGCTCAATCCGGCTTGACCTTGACACACTTTCGAAGCCTATCGACTTCGGCGGCACGTGCGAACTTGGAACTCGCTGGGGGCCAGAAAGTGTGCTTCGAGTGTCGACCTTTGTCCGAGGCGATGTGCAACTTCGTAGAAACGAGAGGACAACACGCAATCAGCTAACTAGTATACATATTGTGCAGATTCCCGCATTCCGGACGTGCGAATCTCGACCCGGGCGCAAGTAAACATCGGAATAACTTCAGTTTGTCGCCTTTCTCGGGGGAACTAGTACCTCGGAGGCGGAGTGGAATATGGAGACTGGTCATCGTTCGAGGTCGATTCTCACGGATTTCGAAGGCAACGGAAGAGCCATCACGGCTCCCCGATACCAGTCGACTCGGCGAAGCCCGCCTGAAACCCAAGAGGGCGACGACTATCGGGAGAAATCTCGACACAAATTTGCTGGAGCCGAGGGTTCGCTTCCGTTCAGCTAGAGGGGTTTGGGTACTCTTTTGGGTCCTGGATAGATGGTTGGCTAGCTGACCGGCGAACGGACCAGCGAACGAGCGAGCGAGCGACATAGATGTCTGAAAAGCTCAACGAATCCCCAAAGCGACCCGAGTCCCCAGTTCCTGCAGTGCGTTAAGCTCTTTGGGAGTTTTCAGAGTCGTCCAATCATTGATTCCTGCTCTTCCCTCTGCCGTCCCGGAATGCCCCTTGCGTCGAAGTCGCTCTCTCTCTCTCGCTGGCTGGCTGAGCCCATCTTGTCCCGACTGCTTCGTTTCGAACAACTACAGCTCTGAAACAGAGAAGGAAGCCAAGCGAGCGGGCTGACCGACCAAACTGCTGTTGGCCGACAAGTGCGTGGCTCAAGCCGATGTCTCCTCGTGCCAAAACGAAATCTACCGCTGGCACCGGTACTCCGTGTGCTCCGGACAACGACAGCGACCTACGTCAAAAACGAGAGAAAAAATCAACAGAAATCTTGCGTCTTCCCGCTGCGATGGCGAAGGAGCTGCCAGCAGGAAAATTTAGAGTGCAATTTGTGATATTGCAGAGGCAAAAGCTCGCCGTCCCAGGGTGCTCCCCCAACCCACTCTCTTCCCCTTCCTGCCTGCGAACCTCATCTCCTTTTCTACACGCCTTGCTGCCGCCCCCTTGCCGTCCCTTCGTCGTCGTCGTCGTCGTCTGCCTGGCTGGTGAGCACGCTACAGTGCAGACTGGCTGGTCTGACGCCGAAGCAAGCCTTGCTTATTTTGGCTAATTTAAATAATCATTGCGGGGCCTTGCGGTAACGGCGAGTGCTGCTCGCTTCTGGGTGATCATTTGAAGCTGATTTGCATACTAATGGACCGACCGACCGAACCAACGAACGAACGAGCGACCGAACGAAGGAACGAGCCGAGCGACTGTGCTCAGTCCAGTCGCGAGGCAGGCTCGGCTTCGGTCTAGCCAGGCCCAGCCAGGCTGTGACACGCAGGGGAGAAGGGGAAAATTTCCAGTCCATCGTTCGTACACGATTCTGTGAGCGTGATCTTCGTTCCGGCCAACGATTCGCTATATCGGATGCCGGAAATAAGAAATCGAGTCCTCTCATAGAGCCGCTTGGAGTCTCGGGCTGAAGTTCAGCGTTATCAGCATGCTCATGGGAGAGAAATTCATCCACCCGAATCTGAGCTCTTGCGCTTGCGAAGAATCGGCCCCGCTTGGCCTGGTACCGTTTTCCAATGCTGTTCTATTCTAATTACCATTCTGCTTCTGGGCATACCCGACCGAACTCGATACCTACGCTTCAATTTTCCGGTCGTGACTCCAGATTCGTTTCTGCTGATCGCTTTGATTCATTCCTCTGGGTCACAATCAGCCTGAGAAACGACACACCGCGCGTGCTAGCTGGGCATTATCGTCGGCGGACTGGTCAGCCGAGGGGGCGAGCTTTGCGAGACGAGCAATCCGCGACGGTCGAAGGTGATCGCTCAATCGGCGACATCTGCTTAGTCGTTGGCCTACAAAGGAGACAGGCCTCGAGTTGCTGGCAGCTATTCAGGAGCGGCGGTGGTACCGAAGAGGACACACATCAGCGGCTCGGGACATCCGTGAGCTTAGCTCTGGATGTCTCTCGCTAGGCCTCATGACTCGTTGGTTCGCTTGCTTGACCGAGATGCTCCTGCATACCACGCTCGGGCTAATGGACAGCAACATATGAATTCGCTCCTCTCGACCGCATAGCTCGCGGTCGCACTCAGTGGCCCCACGGAGTCAATCGGAGACTGAAGGGACACTCCCAGCGCCGGAAAACTCCATCCGTGCAGATAATTCCTACATCGCAAGCCGAGCTGCAGGATGCTTCTGGAATTCTCAGTCGGATGCAGAGCATGTAATTTCTGAAGCAAAGTTATTCCCAAAAGCCGCATCAACATTATTCTCGTGCACGTGGCGGTCTCCCCAGAGATATGATTCTGCATGGATCCGTCGGAAGAGCTGGTCGAGAGTAATGGAGCACGCGTTCGAACACCGATCGGCGATCGCCGTAGAAAACGCGGAACACCGCATGCCTCGCGCATTCCGTCGGAGAGCGTTCAAGTAAATTAAGCACGAGCGAGTGGGGGATAGATTTGCATACAGCGGACATTTATCGGAACAGTTGATCGCCGCCATCGTCAACAATAACGGCGGCTTCTGGACGGCCAATAGATCTTTCGTCAGATTTGAAGTGATCACCGGCAGCGAATCGCCGGCTCAGCCGGGGCTGGCTCGCCGATTTTATTCCGAGCGCTCGTGTTCCCCGTTGTATACTAAGCAGGATGGAGCAACGTAGAGCGATAGGTGGTCTCATGAGAGATCTATGCTTCTGTTGCAGCGAATCCCACAAGCGTCCCCTCCGTCCACGCCGCCACCGCTTTGTATACGCTCCAGATGATCACAGGGTGGCCCATCATCGGAGCCCTCGTCATCATCACCACCACTAGTGAGGCCCCGCCCCCACGTTTTCCTCCCTCAGCCCCCGGAGCGGAGAGGAAGCGAGCGCCAGCAGCCGTCCGCTCTGGAGCGGGCAGACGAGCAGCGGTTCGATCTAGCACATCTCGGATTTCAATAGCCTCTTCCTGCTGCTTCGAAATGACCAATGCCTCGCCAAGTCCTGATGGTTCAAAAAGCGGAAATCTATTATTATAGCGACCGATGATGACACTTTACAAAAAGCCAAGAGGTCTGTGCGCTCATCTTCTCGTCGGCCCGCCCGTCCGTGGCTTCATTCATTCGCTCTTTTATCTGTTGTCCTCAGCAGAGCGGGCGTTGCGGTTCTACTCTGCACTCAGCGAGGGCACCGGAATCGGGATCCTCGGTGACCATTCCCGGCTTACCCATAGTGAATCCCCTCATTTTCCCGAACGCCCTCCCCCCCCCCCTCTAGCCCATCGCTTCTCCCGCCTCTGATAAGCCAAGACCGCGATCACGACGTCTATCGGCGTCCAGAGCAGAAGTAACCACTGCCAAAAGTGTGCTCTCCGGTCGTGGCATCTCGAATTCTCTTCTCTGCCCCAATCGGCGGACAACCGAATCCCTGTATCGGAAGTTTTTCCCTCGCAGTCTGTCTCTGTCCCCCGATCGCGTGGCTCAGTGCCATTATTTCCAGTGAGTCTTTTCTCTGGGAGGTGTACGATCATAGTGTAAAACCGCGAATTCCATAGCAACTAATAAATACTACGGGTGAAAGGAAGAGGGCCGACAGATCCAATAATTCGTTCGATCGTTGGAATGCAATCCAATATCTGTGAGAATGAATTAGCAACAATTTGTATCGGTCTCGCCTCACGGCGAGATAGTTCTGCCTCTTTCTCCTATAGTATCCGCGCTGGCTCTCCCGATGTTTTTCCCTTCCGGCGGGGCGTCGAGACGAAAGCCATGGTAGACCGACCGCTGTCGTTTCTCGCAGATGACGTCTAATAGGCATGGATAACCGACACCTAGCTGACTTGAATCGCTAGCCGAACGAAACACTAGACTTTTTCCTCACGGTGACGACGGCGTTCGGTTTCATTCCTCTCGTCCCGCCTTCGTGGAATGTAGCGGTTCCCTACCCGGGATGAATCGCTCGGAACTGCTCGAGCGGCATACGTTCATATTCGAAGGAAAGAGCCCTCATCCTGAGCGTCATCATTGTTGATTTCTGTGTTTTTTTCTAGTTTTCCCTGCTGCTGGGAAATCCATGTGATGTCGAGCAAGCCGCGTGAGTACGGCCCAGACGTTCAGAACGAAAGGGAGTGGAACAAAAAGAACCACCGAGAAGCTAAATGGAGGAACAAGTGAGTGTCGGTATCTCCCGAGGGCTACCGAAGCCAATCGGTTCGTGCATCTGCCTGGCCGTATCGTGTATGTGCTCGTGTGGGAACAGAAAAGAAAAGAGGCGATCGAGGGTCCAATGCCGACGCAACGCCCGGTAGCCATAATGAGCTACTCTGTCACACACCATTGAGCTGATTCTTCATTTGGACCCCACTCGCCTCAGTCCCGCCCGCCCGCACGGCCACCCGCCCGCCTGTCCGATCGCCGGCCGATCGAGCAAGCGGCCGCTTTCTGTAACAGGATCTTTTTCGTCTGTACGATAGTGGGCAACAGAAACTGCATCGCTTAACTCAATTTATTTTGTTTCACTACCTGACACACTGCTTGCGATTTACCCCCAATTTCGCTCTTCCATCCGTTGTCGGTTCCTGTTTTCGAACCATCGAACACAAATGAGTTCAGCAGCAACAGTTAGTTTGTCAGACTGCTTATCCCCGTATCTCTTGGCCCCAATCCCCCCTCTCCCCATTCCGAATCCCTGACCCATGGGGCGTCTGCATGGTTTCCGGGTCGGACAGCCAAAGTCTGACGCAGAGTGAGGAAAACTGAGGCGTACTCGCTCGCGGCGTGATCGAAGCATCCGATGGTCAAGAAGAATTATTGTACCAGGAATGAGCGCAGTATGCAAAGCCGACTCTCTTCTCAAATGAGCTGGGGGAACCAGCGTGACAACAGTTGGAAAGAGTGAAAACGTATGCGAGTGTGAGTTGCTCCTGCCTCGATGCTCCTAAGCACCTTCCACGAGAATCACTCGTCGTCCGCGTGTTTGCAGGCGAACGGTCTTGGCAGACTTCTACCTAAGCTGATTCGATCACTCGTTGCGAGGCACCGCCGATGTTGACCAGCGTCAGCGGAGAACCCTAAGCATCTGACGGCGGGGAGGTGCGCGCGCGGTGGAAACGAACGTCTGGCTGCGAATAGACAAACCAGGGGGGGGGGCGGGAAGGGGACGAGGCTTGCTCAAGGAAGACGCTGTTTGCTCTCGAGGTCAATCCAAGAGCAAAGCAAATACGGGAGCATGCGAGGGAGGGCCGAGCTCCGATGAGGACCTCCGGATCGACGAAATAGGCAGGAAGGCTTGACCAACGAAGGCAACGATGAATTATCTTTCACCTGAATATCGCTTCAGAAACACTCTCGAGCTCCATTCGGTCGGTGCTTGAGAGTCGATGAGCACATGGTCTCCTCGATTTTGACTCGTCGCACAGCGAGACTTTCGTCTCCGGAATCGGACAAGCGCCCCGAAAGCTCCGACGACGATCCCATGGAGACCGCGGGCCCGGTTGGTTAGCATTCTTTTTGAAGAGAGCGTTGCTGATTTTCTCGTCGGCCGCCGCCGCAGCTAGCTGCGCTGTCCACCCCCACCTGGGACCGCTTGCTCGCCACTCCGTCTCTATCATTCTTTTTCTTTATCATCCGATTGCCAACGACCGGGCGACATCTCAGCGGTCCTCCCTGCCGTCCCACCCTGGCGAATCTTCCCCACACAAAAGCCTAGCAGCTCCGAACGAGCGAGCGCAGCAAAACTGCAATAGAATTTAAAGCGCTTCGTTAACTATTAGAGAGATATCTGAATGAGTCACTTTTGTCGTCCAGGGCGGTGGGCCTCCTGTTTCGTTCGTTCGACTCCTGCCTGGCGTCTCGTCTGCTGGAGGCTCCGCTCGTTTCCGGCCGAAGGAAGTCAGGCGAGCCTTTCAGACAACGCTCTGGAGGGAGGACCCTCGGAGAATACAGGTGCCGTGTCAAAGACAACCCTGAGCTAACGGAGTCGGTACTCCGGTCGATTTTTCCGGTCGAGTTTCCACAATGATTTCTCCGCTGGAAAATCACCCGAGGTCTGGAGGTTCCGCGGAGCAGCCTGCCCCCTCAGAGTTGTCTCGCTCGAATCGAGTCCGATACGCCACTCGACAGCATGCAAGCGAGTGGATTCGGCCGCTGTCGAAATAATCCGAGTCGCAAAATAAAGGATGCAGCAACGAAAGAACGCACTTTGGAAATTCAGCTAGGACCCGTCTCGCGGGTCTTAGGAGCAGCCAGTTAGCTGCCTGACCGCCCCGGCGGAGCGACGGAGCAGAGAGGGGAAATCTATAATAACAATAATAGTGTATCCGGGAGAGCCGAGGGAATAGTTAGTCTGATTAAAACCCCCATCCTCCCCTGCCGGCTCGTGTCCCGAGCCTTGGAGTTGTGAATTCGGAGGAGCGCCCGACCCGCACTAAGAACAGCAGCAGCAGCAGCAGGAAACGGAGAAAGGGGGCAGGAAGGGTTGAGGGGAGGAAAAATAGCGATGAAGCCTTAAAGTGTGGCGAGCTGAGAAACCCTTCTGTTGCGAGCGAATCCACAGACGCTCGAGACAGCAACAGACCGACGCGGGGAACCATTGGGAGAAAGCGGATCTCAGAGTAAATTTTTTCCTCGTCGCTCATAGATTGGCCACCGGTTGGATTTTTCGTGGAAATAGATGACTGCCGCAGGAGGCGGACCGCTGGTGGAGCATGGATTCGTCCGGCTCGCCTTCCTCATTCATGGCCCTTTTCCTGCGGCTGCTCGCGCCGCTTCCGAGACTCCGGTAAACGTTCATTGCCAAGGTGGTCGACTCAACGGAGGGGCAGGCGGGCAAATTGCCAGCTCGCCGGCAACCTGGAGCACTCGAAGGAGAAGGAGCAAGAGGACGTCGACGACGGGGAGGAACACGTGGGCGATCCCGCGTGGGGATCCCTTGCGATATCCCACGAAACCACTTCAAAGAGTTCGCCGCTCGAACCCCCTCCCCACATGCCGTGCCCCAACCAGTGATAGCGGAGCATTACGCCGCCCCGTCCGCCCGGATCGTGGGGGCCGTGCGCAACCGAGAGATTCCAGTGAATTCTTGAGCGACCCTAGGACTTGGATCCTCTGTGATTCCGCACGGGGGAAAATATGGCTCGCAACAGAAAAACGCTCAACGGATGAGTGAAGATACTCGGCCGCGTCTCCGACAAGTGTGCTCGGATCTCGAGGCTGGGCCGAGAGCCGCCCGAGATGGGGGAACGGAAAGACACGTGATACATTTAGCTGCTCGCGAGAGCCGCCCAAAGCGCACCTTTCTCGCTGCATATGGAAATTTTTCAAAGCTCGCAACAAACGGTCAGATGCACGAGGGAACATCTACACCGCGGCGGACTTCGGCCTGAGCCTGTTCAACAGGTACGATACAATGCTCGGTGCGCTGAGTCGTATTTGCTTTTGAAAGAACTCCTTTGTAATGTGAGGAGTCGCCGTCTTGATCTCAACGTAGTCCTTTCGGTTCGAAAGGTTTGCTTTGTGGTTTGTGGAGGGTCGGTGGCCAACCCCATCGCCTGGCGGATGTACCGACGGACGAGCTCACAGGGTGTGTGTGAGCGAGTGACTGACTGACTGAGTCGGCCCGAAGACCGCACACACCGACACAACTAACCCATCATTCCAACGGGTAGTGTTTGACTGAGGTGACTGAATAGGGCGGTCGACCGAGGCCAGTGGCGGTGGCACTCGGCCGGTCGATTTGCGGTCGGATCTGAGGTTAGCGAAGGAAATGAGGGAACGGAGCGCCAGGAGAACGAGAAGAATGCCATCTGAATGACCAAGGCCCAGCTGCTCCAGCTGCCGCCTCCTGAACCACCACCACCTTTAGTACTACAGCCGCCGCGGCCATCACTACAACCTTCGTGGGTCCGGTCTCCTAACCCCCATCCATCCGTCGGTCGGTCGGTCGGTCGGTCCGTTCATCCGTCTATCCATCTATCCGTCGGTGAGTCTGTCCGTTAGTCTGGAGGCCCGTTCAACTAGCCCACGGAAGTCGCAAAGCGGAACATTGCGGGGGGGGGGGCGAACCCAGGGAAAAAGAATGACCGAACCATTCCCGACGAGTCTAACGAGAAGGGGCGAGGAGCGGCTACAGCAACTATTCTCAAAATGACCAACGCTTATTACAGCACAAGCTTGCCTTTCGGACGATTAGACTTGTTCGCTGTCCGCCACGAAGGGGTGTTTGGTCGGTCGCTCCGACGGTCATTCGGTCAGTCAGCTGGTCGAAGGGACGACGAAGGAGAAACGAAGACGGGTTGGATTTTTATTTTCAGACTCCCTCCATTCGGTTCCTCCCGGCTTCTCTCTCTCTCTCTCTCTCTCGGCTACCATCTAGCTACCGAGCTCGCTAGCAAATCCCCTTCTTTCCGAGCGGTAGGTGGAACTACTACCATCGGGGGTGATATGGAGATCTGATTAGGGGTTGTTCTGTGCGTTAGTGGGGGAGGTAGATTCGAGTTTAAAATGGACAGCTGCCGCCCTCTGGGCCACGCAGGAGAGTGGACAAGCGGGTTTCTCCGCTTTCGAGAGAGCTCAAGCTACAACGAACAAGACGGCGGCGGTGGCCGGCGTCACTCCGAGGAAGAGGCATCCGACCAGCAGCAGGAATGGCATAGAAAATCTAGCTGGCAGGGGAGAGGGGGGAGCTCACGAGGAGACGCTTGAAAGGCTGTTCAGTCGACCGGTCTGAAGCCCCCAAGCCGAGGAACAAAGCAGACGGACATCAGACGAATGTATAATTCAGACTAACTAATACTAATGCGTTCGCACTTCTTTTTCTCCAGGAACGAGCGCTTACGAGAGGCCGTTTTTAATCTGAATGGACTGCTTATTCCTCTCCCGACGATTTTCGTTATGAGACAAAGTTCCTGAACCTCGTTCTCATGTTCGAGTTCGCGTCGGTGTACGGAACCCTTCCAGGGGAATCGTCGCACGCCCTCGATGTTTTGCAGCTGTTCCCACTTCGTCCTTGAGGATCCGCCGCGACCCGGATGGTTTATCTACTAGGTCCCGACGTTAAGTAATTTCTCGAATCTGAGAGAGTCGTCGACGGCAACCGGCAGGAGCTTCGCCGGTAGCAAGCGACCCGAACGGCAGGATGATAGATAATAATTGGTCCGTCATATAATAGCCATAAAACGCGCCATAAAAGGACAAGTGCTCCTGTGGTGGGTGAAGCAAACGGAGAAGCCCGCTCGTAATCAAAAGCACATAAAACGAGAGGTGGAAGTTGCGGTTCCCGTGGCTGTGGTTTCGGTCCTCGCCACGGATGGGAAGACAAGAGTTGCTTCACCGATGAATGGATTCTCATATGGGAGGATTGATTGATTGATCGATGGGGAAAATTCATGAGCGGTTTCATTCTCGAGTCGGAGCACGCGGGAGATATGAAAGCTTTGGATTACTAATTGATAATGAATTGATGGACCAGCGACCATCACACGGCCAGCGTTGTGATGATGAATGAAAAGCAGGAGCCGCCGGCACATATATACGCCATACAGCCGAGGCTCTTAACGATGGAGGAGTTTCTCTAGGGAGCCCGCTCTCTAGCAACAGAGGCGGCAGACTTTTGGATTTGTATCTCGAGCCGAATACCCCTCCGCTCTCTCCGATCGTGGCCATCACAATCGTCAGCCGTTCATCAGGTGCGGCTCATATCAGAGATAAGAGTCCCGAAACCGAGATTATTCTCCCACCGATGGATTGTCCATTCCCTCTCCGGGCCTGAAAACTCGAAAGACGCTGACGGTGGAAATTCGGCCCTTTTCAGCAGAATTTTCGAGCGTTGAGACTCTCGTAGGGTAAGTGACATAATTTGCAAGCCGTGATCTGACTCTTGTTTCTTGCCTCGAATATCTGATCACCTCCTCCGGAACCAATCGGGACACATTCGCTCTCGATTCCTTTTTGATTGGTCTTCTCCTCGACCAACGCAGATCGATCCTCGATCCGGCGCATATGGAAGAGGAAGCTCCGTGATTTCTGTCGGATCCGCGATCACCTTGTGGATCTGTCGGAGCGGTCTTCCTGTTCGTCTTTCGCTCATCCCAGTGATCGTACTCATCGCGAGAGGCTCAGGAATTCCTAATGTGTTTTGCAACATGTCTCGTAACGCAGGAAACCAGGCACAAACCAACCAGCGAGCCAACCTTCCAGCCAGGCGGGCAGCAAAGCGAGTCCCACATTGGAGGATATACGCGCTCCGAAGGCCGGCTCTGCATAATGCCAAGGCCTTCCGAAGAGGGAGGGCCCGAAACAGGCCCTCGGAGTTGTTGTGCGAGTCTAGCGTGATCTCGCTCGCGACTTGTCTTGGCTTCGATTGCATTTCGTCTCAGATACCCGAATGACTGTATGGGGGAATCGTGAACCAGATGCTCGAAGCGTTCCGGGGACGTTTCGAAGGTTAAGCCACATGATGTGTCTTCGACTCGGAAATCAAATTGCGACTACTACTCACCAATGACGATGGCACTAAGAACACTTCACGTCACTGAGTACACTCGTGGTCTTGTTTTTCTCACGCACGCCACTCACGACACCGAACGACTCGGTAGGATAGTTTCCGCTTGCACAATGGAATACTGTCGAGCGCTGTCAACTGAGAAGCGGCTGGACTGTCGAACGTGTTAGAAGAAAACTCGTCTTGAAACGGATCGGATCTCCGCTCGTCGCTAAGCCTGTCTGTTCTGTGTGTCTGTACGTCGTCCTGTCGGTGTGTCTGTTCGTCTGTCAGTCCAACGGTCGAAGCGAAATCGAGGAGCCAGCCGCGTGCTTCAGGCTCTGTGTCTCGGGCCCGAATGAAGCTCTGCTGCTCGATTCTCCAGCACGACGGGCCATCCTCCTGAGCGGCCACGAGGAGGCGGAGCTTGGTGACGTCACCAATTAGACTCCCCCTCTGGATCCGGCTCCTGAGCTCTCCTGAGTGAGAAAAGAGTCTGTCTGCCTGCTGCGCGCCTGCCTGCCTGCCTCCTGCCTGCCTGGACGGCTGCCTGCTCGACTGGCTGGGTGGCTGGCTGGTTGGATGATCTGTTCAATGCCCGTGTTTTTGCTTGACTACATGCTCGAACGCATTTCTTCTGCGGGCTCTCTTGAAATAATTGACAGGACCGAAAAAAGATCTTTGAATTTTAAAACTTGGGAAATCGGAGCTCTCCTCTGCGTCTCGCTGAACATCCTCCAGACTGTTGTCTAAACCTCTCTGAAGGTCGTCTTGGGAGCGACAGGGACACGTGGAAAACCAGCATGAAGATTGATGAAGCCGCTAGATTAGCGACACGCTCTGGCTCCTGAGGTAGCATTGGAGTCTTGCGATAGACGAAAGATGCCTGAATAGATCCGGAAGACCAGGAGAACAGCTTTCATCCCTGACGACCCGCTCGGTAATCAGGGGTTCCCGTTCCCGGATAGCCCTGGGAAAAGATTCCCCCATTCCGAGAGTTATTCCATCCTCTCCATCGGGCTCCCCACCGCCCGGTGTCTCTTTGAGTTTTCCCATTTTCCTGCCGAGGTTACGCCATCGTAGCCATGCAGGTAGTCCTCGCTTCCGGTCTCCGTTCCTTTACGACACAGTATACCTAGTCGGGGGACCTTCCGATCCTCTCGCAGTTGTCCGCGGTTTCGCGCCCTCAGGTATCCCGAGAGGAACGGGGGCCTAATCGCATAAGTGTCACATCTGGACCAAGTGCGTTGGCTCTTCTTTCTCGCTCAGGGGATACACCGTGTCCCATGGCACGAGGAGCGTACCTCTCCGTACTCATTGGGCGAAGGCCTCCCGTTCCCGAAGTTCTTGGGACACGTATAATCTCTCCACAAATATGCGGAGATGATCAGCCACTGAGCTCGATTCTCAAGAATAAGCGAGACACTTGCTCTCGAAAAATCGGCATTTGAAGGCAAGTCTCCGTAGACAAACCTCGGAGACGTTGGAGATGGTACCGTCTTTTCCCAAACTTATCAATACGGTGTTTCTCTCGCTCGTCTAAATATGTTAAGCAGCGGTGGCTGGGTTGTGGCAAAAGCAGGAGTATTGCTGGCTGGAAGCCCCCAATGGTCGCCGCCGCAGTCATAGATGAAACGTATTCGTCTCGAGCAAGGAACGGAGGGAGGGAGCGCCCGCCAAGATATTATCCTATGCCGCCACCGGCCGCCGTCATCGTGGCTCGTACTTCTACTCCCACCACCGTCGACGTTCTGGATGGCCAATGGATCGTGCGGCCGATGGCCACGTGGGATAACGCTCCGCCCCGTCAATATTGGCGCCAAAATTCAAATACCGCTACTCCTTCGCATTTTTTGCATGCGCCAGGAGTCGGCCAAGGAGGCAGCGACGAGCGACCGCGCCGCTGGAGCCTTCCCGAGCTATGCTGAGGGGAAAGATGACGACGAAAGGAACGGCGGGCGCAGAGAGGAGGACCGAGGAATAGAGAGAGGGAAGGAGAACAGACGAGGGAGTTGCGAGCGAGCCGTAAAGACTCCGGAGTACTCCTGAAGCGAAAGCGCCGCCGGCCCCGCGCGTGGAGAGAGACCTCGACCCACTCCAGAGAGGGTGCGGAGACTGTTCCCGACTGAAATCTCAAGGAACGCGCCGAGCGTCCATGGAGCTCATCTGTCACTCTGAAACGTGAGGTGGGGGTAGAGATCGTCGAAGTGCTCGATTTTTTTGGAAAATCTAATTCCTCACGCTGTTGAGGACACACAGGAGAGGGACTGCGAACGGCGACGGTCATTGCAAGAATTGGAGCTGGCAATTTCATTTTCCAGAACAAGAGCTCCACACCATATTCGTTGTTCGCTTGGAAGCTCCTTCTCCCGCGACTGCTTTGAAGGCCTCTCCGCGCTCGAACCTCCGGGTTTCTGTATGAGGAAATTGTCCGACCCTTGCTGCTTGCGAAATATTCAGGGTCTGGCTCGGGTTCACCTGCCTCGTCCGATCCGGGGCATGACACTCTGACGGGGGTCGGCACGCAGAAATGATCGTCCATGACGCTTCGACGGCGATTCGTAAATAGGCGCGGAGGGAGGGGGCTCAAGGAGCTGCTCAGACTCCCCGCGAATACGACACGTCGCGCTTTCTCCAGGCCCAGGTGACCCGTTAGCCGTGCGCAATCGAAATCTTCAAGATTTCCACCGAAGACTCGAGTGAAAGAGTCTCCTGTTTAATCATCGATGAGCTCGTCATGCAGCTGACAGAAGAATCGATGCTGTATCGACGGAAATTGTCGGCGACGATATCACTCAAAGGACGCGGAACGGAGAACCGGGAGGAGGCGACCGAACTGGAACTCATCGCTGCGTGATATCAAAACTTCGAGCGATACAGCATCACGCGTTATCCGGTTGGTCGATTTTTCGCACACCGTGTCGGACGAAGGTGAATTTAGTTTCGGGAGGGGGGAGGGGCTTAGTCTTCCCGAGAGAGGCCTCAGATGATTTGGAGCTTCGTCCAGCAGACCGTATACTTCGTTTGAAGGGAAAGACAATCGCAAATGGAAGGAATGTTCCAACACGGAGCCATATTCGGTCTCGTGATGATGGCTCCGATCGGTCACATACGTTATGTTTTGTGAGCCAATCGATGGCGACGGATGTGTTCCAGTGGTAGTTTGCCAAATGACCTCTACGGATGACGGAGGGAGGTGCCATTGATCAAGCGCAATACAGATGTTCCGCCGACAATTCCCGCTAACGGGCTCTACCGTTCCCGCTCGCCCATTTTCTCCCGCAATTCCAGTGTATGGTCTTCGCCTGCAGAAAAGGTATCCAGCGACCAATTGCCATATATGTCCCTTCTGAACACTCAGCCTAGCCTTACGACCTGTGGATGATGAGAGAGCCGTCGTCGCCGCCCCCAACGCTCCAGCTGAGTAGAGGTCATAAATGTCGATTGAGATGTCAGACCCCAGGGGCCGATGTTGAGGGCGCGGCGTCAATGGCTCCCTGACAGCAATAGTGAGAGATCAACGCCGTCGCGATATCCAAAAATGTCGACATCTCCCCTCGCGCACTCGCCCGCTTGTCGAGCGCATTTTGAAAGCTGCTCCCGTTCCAACAATATTTTCCCCGCCGATATTTCCAAAGAGGGTTTTTCACTTAGCGTTCTATTAGAAGAGCGGAATAGAGCTGCAGCGGCCGGAGACAGTCACGCAAGCTGTTTCAGCCCGCGGCGTAAAAAGTGCAATCAAGCGTTCTTCTCGTCAACTGAGGAAGTGTCTTCGACTGAATCTGGCCTCCGCTACGGCCGTCGTCGCCGGGGAATAACAAAAACAGGATCCTCGACGCCTCTCCCATGGCAATCCCCGGGAGCTTCGCACGTTCAAACATTCGCCGCGTTAGTAATTAAAAAGCAAATTTCTCTTTCATCTGTACACTCCGTGCCCTTCGGAAGTGATTCCTTCTCCGATACGAAACCCTTGCCCCCTCCTCGTGCGCCCGCTCGCGACATCCGTCCGACACCGTTCTGCGAGCCCCGAGCCCGTTTTCGACCGATGCGCCGATCCGCCTTGCCGACTCCAAGCTGCTTTACTAGCCGCCCCACCAGCCCCTCATCTACTGCTGCAGTCGGTCGCCTTCCGCTATCGGTTTTTTTTTGCTTGCCACCCTTCCCAGTCCCTCAATCGCTCCTTACGCGGACCCCGTAGGAGCCGTAGACGCCGGCGCCGAGCGGCAAACTTCATCATTCGTTCGAGGCGAAGCGTTCCCCCGCGTCATCCACACGCTCGTAACACCAAGACGCCACCCGTCGAGATGGACATCGTCGTCAAGATCGGAACGTCGAAATCTTCGTGGGATCTCGAAACAGCCTCGCGATCCACGCCGTCTCGGATTACCTCTACACGGATGTTTTTACGCCCCGTTTTTCCTTCGGGGAGACGACCCCCGGACTAACGACGGTCCCGGTTGGCCATTGATAGGACGAGCTGTCATATGTAGGACAATTGGTCGTCTGAGAGACAACGTCGTCACTTGTCCGAGTGCGTCTTGTCCCTCCATCCATATTTAATCCACGGTCAGACTCCTCTCTCACACACCGGGTGTCTGCGACAGGACCAAAGGAGACGCCTCGATGCTCTGGAACCGGTCCGAGATCGCTGTGACTCGCCATCTCTGTGTCTAATCGCTCCTGCACAAAATTTACGCGTTCATATTTTTCAATGACTTCAAGAGTCGATGCTGTTCGCGTCAACGCTTCCAGCATGCCGAGAGCTTCGCATCCTTTCTCCCACGAGTCTTTCCCTGATACTGCGCTCCGGTGGCCAGACTCCTTTATTGGCTCCAAAATATTGGTCGAGAGAGACCCCGTCCAAACGAACTTCCGCTTCCGAGCGGAATTTCGTTCACGCCGTTTCCGTCGACAGCCGGTGTTCTAGTCTTCGGGAAACCGAAACGACCTCTGTGATCCCCTCGTCTTGGACATTTTCCCGCCGCCGTCACTCGTGTTCCTCCTGTCGGCCTCCCGCGCAGGAGGATTCGTACCGGTTCTACTGAAGTTTACTTGATACAACTACTCTCGAACAGCCCCGTTGCGTCCCGAGTGCAGATAGCGGACCGGTCACGCGGTCAGCTGGTCGAGCGAGCACGCCAGGCAAGAGCCACGAGCGTCTTGGCCTCTGTCTCGACCCCCCGACGTCATCTTCGTGCATAGCCGCGCGCCCAGTTGTCGTGCGGTTGGTCCGCACTGACAGATGCAGATTCAACCTGGTCAGCTCACATTCTTCCGGCGGGTTGGCTTAGCCGACAGAGTTGAGAAGCGCGACGACTACTAAACGAAATCCACTTGGGGCCAAACAACAACTCGTGGTGGACAAGTCGTCCCCTGGCCTTGCCTAACAATAAAGTTTGTCCTGGCAACCATCCGGCGTCTTATCCTGACATTAGAATAGTTTCACTTCGTTCAAGAGAGCCAGCGACCCGAGTGAAAGTTTGACGTCGTCCCAGAACAATCCAACGTCGTAGTTGCGAGCTTCACAGGTAGGGTATCGTTCCGAGGCTCTTCGACGTTCGCAATTCATAGGACAACCTCAGCGAGCTTCGGTCATAGCGAGACGTCATCGACGTATGGGACGAGTCTCCAAGGAATCGACCCCCGAGTCCGAACCGAGGCCGAAGCCGTCAGAGTTGCGTATGTATTTCACCATAGTCTCGGACCGATAAATGTTGGAGAGAGCCAACGAATGACTGGTGATGGGGGGAGTTGGGTACCTACCCGAAGGGACGGACGGACGGGGTGTTGATGACTCTGACTCGTTTATGATGTAGAGTTTCGGCCGTAACGCTGAGCGCTTCTCATCACATCCCACTAGAATTCATTAGTAGAAGAACAATTAGCCATTTGAGGAGTAGGAGCAAGCCAGGCGTTCTCTGTCGATGTGAGCGAATGACGAGGGACTGCTGCTGCTGCTGCTCCTCTAACTACACCTCCGTCCTCAGGCCTCGATAGACTTCCACCTGCATGCATACATTCACTCAGTCCTTCGTTCCGTCAGTCAGTCAGTCGGTCTGTCGGCCATTTGCTCGGCTTCGAGCTATTGAACGTAGAGACGGGCGAGTATCACCGACAGACAGCCACGTGCAGAGGCGCGGGCGACAGGTGCGACAAGTGCGTTATTTCGATGGCAAGAGATCTACCATTTGCACGACTGGAAAACTTTCTTCGACTCAGTGGGAGACTCCTTGCCGCAATGAGTCGCCCGCGTTGAGGCGCCAATGTGACGTGACTGCGCGACGAGCTCGGTGTGCTTCGCTCGGTGCCGGCGCTATGCGGACTGAAGAGCACGACCGACGTCGACAACAGCATAAAGGTTTCCGGCAGCAGCAGCATCATCTGCTCTGTTGTCGGCGTGAAGTACGCATTGCCACACCGACCAGCTACGAAACATTCATTCCCAAACGGACTTTCTCGTCGGCCTCCAGGCGAGTACCTGGTTCATTCGATCCTCCCCCGTCCCGGTTTCCACCGGTACAGCGAGGGGAGCAGGAACTGCTTAAAATTGAAGGAACTCACACCATTGTCTACTGAACGCAATCTCCGTCGCACGATTGTCTTTCTTCTGCGGGTCGCAAGATTGACGAGAATGATTGTGGGTATTGTGAGGCAGTTTCGGAAACGAGACCTCAGCGATGGATTATGTCGGGTCGAAGGGTCGACCTTCGAAGGATGATTTTCCCCCTGCTTCGTATATGAAGAAGTTGAGTCTCGTCGCATCAACACGTTATCGGCAGCTCCTGGAGCGCTCCTTCAGCGTAAAAGCGTCAGCAAAAACGTATCTCTGGAGTGTAGGGCTGGAGAACTTCGCGTACTACTTCTCATGATGAGAGCGGCCCAGATGCGGGAATATTAAAACGTATTGCTCTCAAGAAGTTCTCCTCGACGCCGTCTCCCCTCGCCGCCTCGTCATCAGCATCAAGTAGTTGTTCGTGATCTACACCACGGCGGGCTTGAAACCGAGCGGCTAACTAGCTCACCGGCTCGGTGGCTGGCTTTTGGCCCGGTCGACTGGCCGGCCTGTTATGTATGCATCATTCTCTTGAGCTTGTCTCATACATTACTCCCGCGTCCCATAATTAAGCTTACTTGGGAGCGAGCCATGTGCGCAAGCTATTCATCCTACATGTTGTTTGCATAAATCCCTCTCATCGCTCACACACTCACTCGAGATGATACTCGAACTCCGCGGCTGCGAGCGCTCGGGCTCGAATCCAATTTTCCCCATATATGTACCTGTTGAGCTCAAGAATCGGAGTCATTAATCAAATGAGAGAGGTTCGCGACCACATCCCTTCTCGGCTCCCCTCAGATACTCGGAGACGGGGAAAAATACGCCGACTCTTAAATTCGATTTCGCAGACACGATTGCTTCGACAAATCTACGCTGAAACATGGAAGAAAATGAATCTCTTTCCGCGGATAGTTTATCTTCATCGAACGACCGGCCTGAACAAACAACGCTACGTCCCCGTGCGTTGTTATTATGCTTCGTATGTCACGATTAGCGTGTTGAACACATGTTACTTGGTGTCATGTGACAGACACGAAGCAATAAAGAAGATTAAATGCTGCATGAAGTGTCCCTGGCGCTCGAGAACGGAGAGACGCAAGAACGAGGAGAGGGGCCGGGGTAGAATCTACACTTGGCTGCGGCGACATCGTTGCCAATAGAGCGAGGGTGGCGACGGAGGACTTTTTTGTGCTTTCCGGGGAATAATTGTCCGTAGGTCATTCTCGAAGACGCGGCGAATCTCATAAGAGGCGCGACCGACTGAGTCTGGCTTCAGCCTCTGGCTATGTGTTCTCTAAACAAGAAACAGCCGAGCACGGCTCCAGCCAAGGTTTCAGCCACTCGGCATCCGTAGTCTACGAAAGACGCCAATAGTCTTTTTATTGGCCGAATAGCGGCCCCTCCCCCGCCCATGAGAACTCAGTCAGTCATCGTCGCTTTTCCCTTGATTTGCTGCCGCTGCTGCTGCCGCTGCTGCTGGAGCCACCGCCGCTGTCGTCGACCCCCAGACCCAAGCCCGTCCGTCCGTTTCCACTAACAGAGGCCCGTGCTGAAGGCTTGTTCATCCTCCCACACAGCCTCGCGCACAAGATGCTAGGGGGCAAACAATCCTCACACGACAACCGTAGAGTTCGCGCGAGCGGCGGAGAAAGCTACACACATAGAAAAAAGAAAGTCGGTGACAGTCGGAGGAAGCGATGGAGGGAGAAGCTAAAGATTGAGCCGAGAACTTAGCAGCCAGCTAGCCGGACGCCGAAAGGCGGCAAAGTAACGCAAAATGGGGTCAAAACTTTCACAATGCGGAGTTTCATTGCTATTTCTAAATGATCCGCGACGGACTGTGAGGTTGCATCGGAAGAAATGCTCAGTCAGACAGAGCGCTTGTTCGAATCGGTCTGCACCGTCTATCGATATTTAGCTCGCTTCGCCCAGGACCGCGGACGCTGCTCAAAGATCGCCATGCCCTTCGATGGGACAGGACAACGAATCGAGCATGCAGCGGATGAAGAGCAGAAGAACGAGACAGAAGAAATTTATTCGGCAATCTCATCGAGGGAAAGGTCATGCGAAGGATATAATGGGGGAGGGGGCAGAGCATTACGTCTCACTCGTCAGTCATTATTGCAGGATATCTAAAAGGAGAACGATCACGAGACCGGGCCAACTCGCCGCTCAGGAACCTGTTGCCCACACCGAGTCCCTCGAGTGACGACGACGACGATGATGATTATCAGAATGCTGCCATCTAACTCTCGCTAGCAAACTTAACCAGCAGAACAATTACTTCTAATTGAGGGCAGCCTTTGGACTAGCTGGCCGGTCTGAGCTTCCACTCAACTCGCAAGCTCGCCGAAAGAGTGCTGAAAGTCCTCATTAGGATCAAAGCTGACCGCTGCCTACTCGACCGGGGGCCGGGGGCAAATACCCGCGGCTCGAAGAAAAGGGACCGATGCACTGGGGGTTGAAAACCTCGTGAAGGAGCAAAATGAACCTCCGCCGTCGCTGCGGCTGCTACTGTTGCCGCGACCGCGATTGTCGCTCCCGCTACGTTCGCGATTCCGCATGGTGCTGCCGCTCTTCCCGAAAATGGTGGTGGTGGCACAGCCGTGCCAGACACGCTTCTGGTATTGAGCCGGTGACCGGGCGATACTAAGTGCAGAATATACTTTAATTAAAATACTTTTCCTTGTTATTAATTGTGCCGTTGCTGCTGTGGGCACTAGTAGTTGGCCGATTAGGGACTTCTAATAAAGCTTTTGATGAAGGGGCGGTGGCATTGCCCGGCAGCAGCAACACAAGTGGTAAGCTCCCGATCGGGTCTGTATTTGCCCGTCGCGGGTAGACCCTCCTTTCTACACCTCCAACCGACACGACCAGCTACCTCCATCGGCGAGCTCCACAATCAACACCTGACGCTGCTGGCTAACGCCGAGAGAAACTTCCCACGTCGGATATTATTTGGGCAGATTTCTCTTTCGAATGCTCTCAGTTCAGACGGTAAATTCACAGTTCCGGAGCATCGGCATCCGAGAGCGTTCGGGGTGCTTCTGACGTGACGCCACCGAGAGACGACGTCGTCGTCCTGTTGTCGCCGTGGTTGCTGTTGCCACCGCTGTCTTGTTCTGAATATCAGTCAGTCTGTGGTGTTCCGGAGCGCGCGTGTACTCATCAGGAACTCCGTACATAGACTGATCGAGAGAGCGTGCGGACGGGGGACACTGAGCGGGAGAAATCTGTGCGAAGCTGTGCACCGCAGGCCGCGGACGTCAAAGTTCGAGGGAAACGGTCGGTCTGCGAACGAGGCAGGCAGGCAAGCAGGGAAGCGAGCAGGGAGGCAGCCAGGCACGCCCGCTGTCAACAAAATGCACTCGGCGATCAGTGATCAGTCACTCTTGCCGTGAAGTCCACACACCACGCAGACACGAGATCCGACCCGCTGCCTCGTAGTTAGCGGGGAGGCGACGCAACGCCTTTTTGTTTCTAGTTCCCAACGTCGACTGTCTCTCGCTGATTCGGATAGGAGTATAAGCGAGCTGTCGTCAACAATAGGAACCACTGCTGCTTTGCGAAGCGGAGTTGTTTCATTCTACGGAAACGCCGACCTCCTCAGGATATCGCGCCTCGTTCGGGAAGATCGTATCGAACAGTGAGGCGATTCTGAATCGTGTCGACGAGTAGACGCAAGATTTCGTTACGAGTCGGGAAACTATCTCGTTCATTCGAGAGTCGATCACTGACGTTTATTCAGACTGTCCTTTCCAACAAATCCCTCATGTTCTTCTGCTGTTCGGGTCCGGCGAGGGCAGTCCTTCGTCGTCTCTGCTGTTCAGGCCAAGAATGTCGCAGAGTGTTTTTATATTCCTACTCGATGGCGAGTTGATGAGATTCTTCATCACTCCACGGAAGTACTCCAGCAGGCGATTGACGAGCAGGAGTATGATCAATAATTTCAGGTTGCCGATATCGAACGATTTTTTCGTCGCGTATCCGTGGAGAGAGATCAATACGCTCACCGCGCACCAGAACGCGTTCAGGGACTTCGCCACTCGATGGTAATGGAGATCAGCGTCGCAGACATATACAGCGAAGGCTCCCCCTGGCAGCGCCCAGAAAACATTCAAACAAAAGCAAGCACAGTGGAACGCGAGGAAGCTCAAACATAATAACATCAGCGCCGCATGGTCAAATATGTCGAGCGACGGTATAGTCAAGATGACAAGCTTCGCTTTGAGGAGTTCGTGGTAGAAAGCCCAGACATGGAAGATCACGTCGATGAGAGAGCAAATTGGGACCCCATGTCTTTCTACGAAAGGTTGCGACGAGATGGTCTGGGTTCCCTTGTCCGATATCGGCGTCGTTGTCTCCATCGAAAAATGATTTTGTAGAATTATTCGCTCTGCACATTCGCGAATGCTCGCTGTACTGTCGCGTGTCGAATGAGCCCATGTCGGTCAGGCTCCTCGAAAGTAAAAAAATTCCGGAAGGCCACGGAACATTGACCAGTATCGATGACCTCGAGATCTCTCCTCGTTTCATTGAAGCTCCCGAGGGAATCGCGGCGGAATTTCTTGGAATCGTTCCGCATACTGGAGCTCGAAACAGCAGATCAGCCTCTCGATACTCCCGGATGCTCATGATGTTCCTCCTCGACCTGTCGTATGTTCAGTGTCGAGGGACACAGTCCCAGCTCTATGCGATGCTGGGAGGGTTTCTCTTCTCGTTTTCATTGATCCCTTGCGTCCTCGTTCCCCCGACCACAAGGTCGTCGATTGGGGAGCCGTGGCCTCTCATTGATTCGCTCGCGTGGTCCACCAAGACAGATTGACTGCCTAATGATCTGCCGAAGGCGGATCTGCTCGGTTCGAAGATGGAGACCTCGTCTCAGCCCAACTCAGGTGGTTGCAGATCGTAAATGCCTCCTTGTCGGAATAGACCTCGATAAACGGCCATTGGGTTCTCCGCTTCCAGTTACCTAGGTACAAACAGAACAATTTTCCAAAGTAAGCATCGACCCTTTCACGATTTCCGAGAGGATGCTTGAGCATCGGAATCCATTCCCGAGGTTTCAGTCGAACCGGTCCGTGGCAGGCGACCGACCTAGCGACCGGCCGGCAGGCTGGGGGGCTGGCCGACTGGTTCCATTGACCAAGCTAACCCTTTCGGTCGACTGGCTTACCGACCGACTGGGTTGGTGAGAAAGAAAATGAGCGACCATGAGTTATAGAGAGAGATTGTGACCAACCACAGTCTGTGAAGGCGTCTGCTGATTAACGAGGCAGCCCTTGAACCGGACGGAACTGTCTGCTGCTCTCTGCCCTCCTAACTGCCCTCTGGTTGCCACTTCCGGCCGCAGACCTCGTTAACCCTATTTCAGCCGACGATGGAGATGAACATTGGAAAGGGCGCCTCTTGTTCCGCTTTCTTGTTATACCGCCATCAAGCAATTTCTATTTTGTCTCCGGATTTTCAACCGCTCGGCCCTCGCTCACCGCCTCGCAGTCAAACCGTGACCCTTCGCACAAATCCCACAGATTTCAAAGTATGGTCAGCATCTCTTGTGTCGAGTTATCTTAGAACTATTCGATGATACCTACGAGATTGAACTCATGCATGCGCGCCTTGGGTTCCTTTCGCGGGAGAAATCCGATGACGGCTTTCCTCGGTCACTGCTGCGACCAGAGGTTGCCGCTCGGGCGGAGTAGATTCAGTGAGAATTCGACGCGAGCGCGATAGACGGGGAAGCAGAGGGCGACGGGGCCGTTCAGGGAGGGACCTGGCTGGGGACCGAAAAGGACGGGCTGGCGGAGGCATATCTGGGCGAACCCACGTTGGCAGCCAAGCCGTGTTGGTTGTTCTCCTTTTATCGTGACGTCATCAAGCGGGGTCATTAATCACTGTCAAGGAGACAGACCCCTCGAGCCCCTGCCGGCGCTGCCGCCGCCACCGCCGTCTAACGCTCCTTTATTCGACAGCCCACCGGGCAGCTCGCTCGTTTCCCCGCCGGGTCGTAGTGGGCGCTCTTCCTGTTTTTTTCTCCTTCAGCTCATTTACGGCTGCTCACTGAAGACTGGTAGGTCGGCTGTTCTTCCGTCTCTCCTCGTGGAACTAAGAACACCAGCGGCATCGGTGGCAAGCAAGCTACGAGACAAGCAACGAACCACGCAGGAGAACACGCAAGCAAGCTGGTGCGCAAAAGCTGTCACCTCCTACAATCCGGAGCTTTTTCCGTCTACGAAATTCTTCCTACGCCGCCCTCAGCGGTAAAACGGTCCGAACCGAATACTCTCATCGATAGCAGTCTACCCCCTCCCTCCTCCGATGATTTCTACTTCGCCATCAATCCCGAAGATCGTGAGGGACGTTAGTCAAATTTCCAAACGAGGACATCCGGAGCGAGGAATAGAGCTCGTCGCTATCGACTCTCGGGATCATCTCTGGAAAATCGCGACACTCTGCGGTTTGGAACCGAGATACGATGAGCTCGGCTCCATCTACTCATCTCTGCTCGTCCAATAAACACACCACCCACAATTATTGCACCATGTGGTGCCCAACTGCGGCGGCGTCGCTCGAGTCAGCTCTGGAACGGAGAATTCCGTGGACGCAATATATCCTGCAAGTCGGTGAATGCAGCCGGCTCTATGACGACGCTGGCGAGACCGCATCACCAGCGAAGGCAGCAGCGGCGTCAGAGGAGACAAGAACAGCCGCAGCAGATAGATAACGTTTCTATCGCTCATTGTACGGAGGCGCTGGTGGTAGCGGTGGAGAATGCTGCTGCGATCAGGCCTCTGACTGAGTCTTTGCTGTGTGATAGGGTGATTAGCCACGGCAGTCATGGATTTACATAGAACAACTTTCCCTATTGTGACTTTACTGCAGCCAATAGCGCCATTCAGTCGTCTTTCCTCGGTGACTCGGCTCGAATCGGGCCAGGAATCAGCCGACAACGGTCTCTGTCAACGATCGAGGGCTCTGGGAACAGGAGAGACGGGGGACCGCAGGGGGTCTGGTACAGAGCTTCTGAATAATCGAACGTGGACGGGGGCTGGCACTGCGGGATGCGCGGGCAAGCGGAGGGGAATGGGTTCGGCTGGCACAATACCTTCTCAGTCAATCTATGAACTAGGTCTCCTTCGCCACCCATTATTAAGCCGACTCAATCAAAAAGTTCTCTCGGCCTCATCACTCATCGAATCATTCATTATTCTACATATATTGGGTACCCTGAGCTCGATCCACTGCAACAATAGACAATTTCGGATCTGCTTCCTCTCGATGTAACTGCCGCTGAGCAACGCCCTTCGGATTCGGTCGCCTTCGAGTTGGCAGAAGTCCGTTTACGGAGCCAGACGTCAAAAAGTACAGGAAAGGCTCCAACCTGTCGCCACCGGAGCGGCTCGATGAGTTCAACTTGTCGACAGGTTATCATCGAATCGAGAAGACCCGACAACTATCATCCGATGCGAGATTTGATTCGATGCGCGGGCGACGGGGACTGCGGTCGCGTTATCTGAGTCGGTCTTCGGCTTCTGCGGCTTCGAATGGTGAGTTTTCTTCAAAAGTTTGTGATTACACGCTGCCATTGGGATTCTCGCTCGCTCGCTCGCTCGGCTAGTTGGCTGATTCGACCCTTCGCTCACTCGCTCGCTTTTTCTCTTTTGGTCTGGCGGATGGTCTCGTGCGTTGGCGAGTGGAGTGGCAACTTTTTGAAGGATGTGTCTTCGATTGGCATTCCTACGCTTTGAATCCTCACCCGAGAGCAGTCGAGAGGGAAAACCGATGATGATGGTGATCTCGATGTTCTACGGAACTGGCAACTCGAGACATCTCAAGGATTGGGTTTCTACCCGCGTGAAGACGTCGCTTCGTCCGTCTGATGCTGCTTGATTCTATTCCGTCGGTTGCGCCTTCCGGGAGCCGATCGAGATATCCCCGTTCCCCGCCCGTGGTGTTTCTCGAGAACGCTTCCGTCGATAATATTCCGTGGAAGGATTGCACGGAGAGATGGAACAGATGATTTTTCCCGGGAGCTGAGCATCGTATGCCTAGTGGCGAGAAACTCGTCGGGCTCGAGATTCATTCCTCCTCATTCGTGCGTGTATTCAGACGTAGGGGAAAGAAAGTACATAAAACAAGCTCCGGAAACCGGACGACGATCGAGTGATGCAAAATGGGTGTTGCAAGCGGACCAGAAGGTTGCATTTGCAGCTGCCCCTCCCCGACACGAGTACTTTGCTTCTAGTGCTTAACTGCACGAAATGCAGGAACTTGCGGCTGCCGTATGCGGAGTCGCTGCTCCGGCTGCAAACTGGTGGCTAGCCACACTCGCTGCTGAGAGTGGGCGCATCGTGCGCGGTGCTTCAATCACGCGAAGGTCTCGTCCCTTCAGTGAGGGGAGCGACGCTATTTGGATGGCTAGCGTTCAGGGCGTGCGTGTGGCTCGCGTGCTCCGCTCGCCAGAGCCAATAAGAAGTTGAGCGAAAAGTTTACGAGTCGAGTCATTACGGAGACCAAGCGAACAACGAAGACGACGACCACAACAACAACAACAACGACAGCAACAGCAGCGGATAGAACCGATGGACGAGGACGATCGGCCTGCGCGCTGTGACTACTTTGCCGAGGCGGTGAGGAGGGGGGGGGACAAGGGCGACCAGGCGGACGGCCATTTGGATGACGGTACGGACGGCTGTACTGGCGGTTCTCAGGGGGAGCGAGAGGGGGGGGGGGACTTGCGAGAGGGGGCGGCAGGAAAGAAGATGAGTGAATCGTAATTATTACTTTTGCCGTCGGCGAGGATCACGCGGCCGCACGATGCGATCGAAATAATCATTTCGATCCGGAGCGGCCGTTTATTCCGACCCTGGGCTGGCCAGTGGAGAACCCCTCCGCGTGGCAAGGAAGGAATTTCCACTGATTGTCGAAGTTTCGTCCTGCCTCGCGGGGGGGGGGGGACTCGAGGTCACAAGTATTGGCGTTCCCTCCACTCGGACCGACTAGGGCTGATGAATTCTTGTAGTTTTGAAAATCCATGAATTCCGTTGCCAGGTCACGATAGAGGGGTTTCCGTCGGACCAGATCCCTTGAATGTACCTACTTCTCGTAGTTTGCCGTCGGAGAACTCTCTCGATTCTCGTCTACGAGAGCTTAAATTAACAGGAGTATGACTGAAACTTCAATGGGGGCTATTTACACGAAGCATGCCGTGGGGCGGTTCTGGAAAGCCTGGCAACTGCACCGAATGACTGGAATAGATTTCTGGTTTGCGATAGTTGTTCTTCACGAGGGTCACATGGAATTCCTTCACGCTCCGAAGCGGATCGGGTGTAGGGAAATTTGCGCATCATCCGAACGGACATAGATTACCTGCCAGCACTGGAGACGCTGATTCCTCTAAGAGATTCAGGAATCACGGCAAGCGGCGAGATCATATGTCGATCAGGTATTTATCCTCAATTTGCATTTCGGGTCGGAAGGGTTAACCTAGTGAACACGAAGCTCGGGTCCTCGGGGGAAAAAAGGCATTTGCGGCTCAGTCAATATCTGACGAGCTTAATCAATCACAGAACACTCGAAGGCGGGGCGTCTTTCGGAGCGTTTCCATGCCAGGATTCTCGTCGATCGCTGAGATCATCTTCGCTTCTTTCGAGGAGATCGCCCCGTGGAACATCACACGCTAGAGATGAATTTACTTCGCTTCCAGATCTTTTCGGCAAAATCTCTCGGATGGAGTCTCAGTCTGAATTATGTGCTCGCTCGCCCAGGCCCACGGTCGGGCGCCTGCATCAGTAAGAAATTCACATCGAGATGCGCTATTGCTGCGTGCATTATCTGAGTTAATGTGGAACCTCATCGACCGCGATCTTTCCGACTCCTGTCCCGTCATTCGTTCTGGTGACCACCCACCGGTCGCGCCCGCGGTCTAGGAGGAACCATCGAAACGATTCGAGAACATGAACTCGCGCACGCATGCTCTGTCTCCTCACGAATGCGTCTCATAGTGCGGTCGTCACGGCGATCGATGACAGGATTCTTCCGAGGGTCAGTTGGCATTTATGGAGCTCTCTGAACAAGGTTGAACTTTGGGAATACTTCTGCGATTCCGTCGATCGGCATTGTTAGCGCTGTGCCGTCGCCCAACCCTGGGGTCCCGACGACGGCGCCCTTGTACGCTCCGCGAGGATCCGACGAGTCCAACAAACTAGTTACAGCTTTCGCAAACTCTCTCGTTGACCGGCAACATAGAGATCCCCGTCAGCCAGCAGCGAAGTCTGTCCAGAGAGTCTCTGTCAGCGATGATAGGGACATCGTTGCCGAAGGAAAAACAAAGACAAGGCCTAGCCAGTAAGCTCCGTTCGCTGTAAATCCGCTAGCTATAGCATCCTTGTCGGATCGGGTTGAGCCGGGCGAAATTTCACCGACTGACCGACCATCCGTGTGTCCGTCCGTCCATCCGTCGGCATTGACCTCGGGCGTTTCCTCTCGAGTTTGACCACTTTTGATCCGATTTCAACGAGAGGAAAAAAATTGACGAGAGGAAAAGCGGCATCTAACAACTCCGCGAGTCTCTGCTTGTTCCCCTTGGCGTTCGGAACTCTTCACGATTACGACCTAGTAGTATATCTGTCCATCCATCCATCCCGTCAGACTGTCTGCGCATCCTTCCTACGGACGGTGAGTTTGTTGTTGGAAAGCCGGCCGCTTCGACCCGGACAACCCCGAGCACATCTAAGAGGGGAGTAACGAGAGCGGGCAACTAACTATCGTGCGCTCCTTGTTCTCGAGTTTTGCTTTCTCCCAGCCAGCGAGTGTGAGTGCGGATCGAACATCTAACGAATTCGGCCCGCGGCAAGCAGCGGCGGCGGCGGCGGCAGCGAGCGGTGGTCGCACCGAGCCCATCGCCGCCGCGGTCGCTGCCGCCGCGGCCAAATTGAGTTGATCATTACACCACGAAGAGATCATCTTTCGCTAACCAACGATCATTATATCTGAGCGAGACCCCGACCCCTTCCGTCGGCCCTCCAGTCGGATCGTACCCCCTGCGTTTGGGTTGTGAGTCTTGCGGCTCAACACGGCGGACCGGGGAACTCACGTCTACGTTCGCGTTGAGCGAGTGTGGATGTGGGAGGATGTACAGAGGACGATGGAGGCTAAATTGAGGGGGTCGTCGCTCGATGATGAGCTGTTGAAGGGGTAGAGGAGCTCGAGGAGCCGAGATGGAGCCGTGAGAGGGGGAGGGGGAGGGGCGAGCGGCGGCGACGGAGAGGTAGCGCCCACGACAGTCGGTCAGTTCTCTGCATAGCATCTAGCACTGCTGCTGCTGCTGCATCACACAGCTCGACTTGACTAACCCACTTAACCCTTTTGCTTTAGCCAAGCAGCCAGTCCTGGCCTTCTCTAGTCAGTCATCCAGGCGCTCGGACAGACCGACCGGTCGGTCTGCCCCCCACTGTCCCGGCAGCTAAGCAGCCAGACCACCAGGCGCCTTCCCTAAGGAAATCAAGAATATGCGCAGTGCTCGCCTACCAGTCCCAGCCGTTCAGGCAGCCAACTAGCCTTGGCCAGATGGGCAGTAGTTCCTATGGTCCAAAGCAGCAACAGCGACGACGACGACTCCTCGCATGAAGACGGGAAGTCTCATGACTTGCAGATCGCGAGAGTCTTGATCGTAGACTTCTTAACTCGCTCTCAGAAATCGAATTTCCATTTATTTCTACGCCAGCGATTCGTCACAGCTTCCTGGCTTCAGAAATACGCGCTCCGACGAATTGCGGACTTCCTGTACCCCAGTGATAGGAGTTGTGTTCTAGTCCAAAATTTTGTTTCGAGAGACTTCATCGCTTCCGGGAGAAGAAGAATCGAGGGTGGAAGGATGGAGCCTCGCCTCGAGCTCCGAATCGGGAGAACAGGGAGTCAGACCAGAAGACTCCGCGAGCGCAGGGAAATCCGGAAAGACCCTACTCGCTCAGAATAAAAGACTCGAGATCGGGGCACGCATCTATCCCGAACGTGACCATCACGAAAGTTCTCGTGTCCGAGCCGCATGCGTTGTGAGTATTTCTCTCGAAGCTTCCGGCAAGGTCCCTCTCGAACTTCGCATATGGGGCTGTTCGTGACGTCATAGGTATCCAGGATCGCTGAATGTGCGACACAAGATACGCGGGGTAATTGTTCCTCCTGCGCAAAAGATCTCGGTGACGGTGCTAAGCGAATCTGCTATCAAAGTGTTGTCCTCTCCACACTCGAGTGGCGGTCGGTCGTAACAGTTATTGCTGTAAACGTTGTCGTCGTCGTCGAAAAATCCCACCCCCCCTCGTTGTTGTTGTTGGTGGTGGTGGTGTTGTTATTATTATTATTGTGGGGGTAGGAACACAGAGGCGGCAGCGATGAGAGCATAATGAAGGCAACTTGCTCGCTACAGGTCCACATGTGTGGTGACCAAAAGAGCAAAAACGCGACCGGCACCTCGCGACGACAACTGGCTCCGGGGGCAAGAAGAAGGGTATTCGTCGGGGCGAACGAATCGGGCCGTAGATGGTCGACTGGCCGGCTCCGTTAATTACTCCGTACGGAAGGCCAGCAAAAAAGGGGTGTTGAAGAGGGGCGCGAACAGCGGATCGGGGCAGGACTGGCTTAGTTTTTGCGGTGAAAGGGAAGCAAGGCCTTGTTATATCGACTGGGCCAGCAAGCGACACACTCGCACACCGCACACCATCGCAATTAAAAGTTTTTGTACGCCGACACTACTCGCTCCTTCTTGCGACAGGAGAGCTGCCTGGCAGAGAAGGGGCCGAGAGAACGCCAAGCAAGGAACTCGGTGGGAAGCAAGGAGCGCGCACGCCAAAAGCAACAGCGGAACGCGATTACCTCATTGTCCTTAACGGCCGTCCAGGCCGGCCGCTGCCTGGCTTGCTGCTAGCTGACTACTGGCCTTAAGAGCGTGGCTGCTGGCAGCGCTCCTTCTGCCGGACTGGAGCCTTTTTTTGGCCGAGTCGGCGCCACCTGTTTTTAGGTGGAACCATCCGACCGGACACTTGACAACAACAAGAGCGAAGTCGCCGGTGCCAGCAACCCGTTCGACCGCGGGATGGAAAGGCGACGAACCCGTCAGACGAGACTCGAGGGCGGCTCGGCGAACACGTGTTCCTTTCCAGCGGCTTGACCGACCCGGGCTGGATGATCGTCGAGCCGACGATTCGCGACCCCGAGCTTGCCATCCTCACGGAAGTGGAACTCCCCGAGACCCAGCTTCTACCGCTGCACGCGGAATTCTGGCGAAGTACGTCCGCATTCGGAGCAGCCTTAGGTGATTTCCGGAATACCAAGAAGACTTAGGGCGAAATATTGCTCCTTCGGCAATCGACTTGGATGCAGGCAGAATATCATCAAGCGAGGAGACCTTCGCGACACGGGGCTGTCCTGGAGGAGATCTTCGACGCAACGCTGGGAGATCTGAGGGTCATAGTCATATGAGATCGTTGGCGATTTCAGAGGTTGTCGGAAATCCGGAATCAGAGCTTTTGCCGGGGTCACGCTTAGCCGTTAGAGGGGAGCGTGGGCCGAAGGGAAAAGAATAGTGAAGGAGGGACGAGTCAGGCGACGTTTACCGTCAGGATACTGGTCGTGCTGCCGCCTCAAGCCCGAACTGGGCGACGAACGAGTTCTTCTGGATACATGACGCGACTGAAAATACCGCAAAACGCTTTGGAGAAATGTTTCACTCGATGAGCTCCTGAAAGCGGTTTATGCGGACGGGAATCGTATGTAATTTTCGAGAGAGCTTGCTCGCAGGACCGTTTTGGTCATTGGACGAACGGTCTTCGGCGAAGGTTCCGAAGTTGTTTGAAGGAATGGCACCGTCGAGGAAACTGCAGCGTCTCGGAAGGGTTCGACTCGTCTCAGAACAGAAAAAGCTAACGTTCCTCTTCTTGCTTGCTAGGGGACAGAACACTTGCATGAAACGAGAGGGAATGGCCAAGACAGTCAAAAGACATTCAATTCTTCTTCGCGAGTTTGTTCGCGTCTGACCCGCGACGTCCGTCGTCCAAACACGACCGAGATGCCTGACAGGGCAGCCTCCTGCCCTTTCGTCCGCGTGCTTGCCTGACCGCCAGTTAGCCCTCGGAGCGGGCGGGCGGGCGAGCGACCGACCGACCGTGTGATAAATACCACGAAAGTCCCGCGAGGAAGATGCACGGACACTCACAAGCAACAACACTTTTAACGATATTCAAGAGTAATCGTATTTTCGCTGACTGCGTACCGGACGACAGCCCAAATGGGTTTTGGGCCGAAGTGCTTCACGAGGATTAGTGAAACGAAGAAATCAACGGACGATGCATGGCCCGTCGGGCAAACGAGAAGCATCGGCTAGTTGTGGGAATCAGCGTTCGTTAGGCCGCCGGAACGCCCTTTTCTAGGGGGTTTCGCCGGACAACTGACAAGAGTCCGCCGATCGAGTACGAAAGTCGAGTGAGCGGCTTGAGATTCTCGAAGCTCCCGCGCTGGTATCTTCAGTTAGAGGACCGTCATGGTTCTCATAGAGGAGAGAGCTGTGGAAACAATGCTGCATCGCAGGTCCGTGCGGGATTATCCGTGGAAAATCGAAGAGAACAGTGAATGTACCCCTCTGAGAATTCGTAGAGAAAACTGATTTTCGTGATCGGCGCACGAATTTTCGCAAATAGGACAGGACTAATCCCCGATTTGGACCAGATATGTTCAAGGTCCTTGAGCCGGAAAGGCGTCGCAATTTGCAATACATAGCGCTACACGGAGTCTGTCTTTCCCTCTCGCTCGCTGATCAATGAACGAGCAGGGTGACAACGTCAATGGCGCCCCGAGTTCGTATTACCTCGCCGCAGTTCCGTCGGAGCAAAAAACCGTGAGGTTATGTTGTTCAATTATTAATAAGCTGAGGCCATCCATCGGGCTATCCGAGCAGACTCCTTTTCGTTTTTGGCGCGGTCCATCATAAATATTTTCGATTACAAACAACTGCTCCCCGCTGCCGGCCGGCGTCGTGGAGAGCTTTTTATCGCTATCGCGTGTACGTCGGGACTGAGCTGCTCCACAGAGTCCGTGCACATTCTGGTCGGTATGCTTTGGAATCCGCGCAAATTGGAATGTCCAAGGTCGAGAGACGGAACGAAGAACTCGTCTTGCTATATGCAGCCGTCTCGAATTTCATCTAGTTTACCGTAAGCTGTGAAGAACTAAGCGGAATGAGCGTGAGGTTCAGAGTAAATTCGAAGAGGATGCGAATTTCATAGCGGAAAATTTGGATAATTCTCGCTTCCCTGTCGAGCACCATCGATGCCCAGGAAGTTTTCAATGATCTTCTCCGAGGCGGATTGGAGCACATCGTTCAGAGGTCGCTCGACGCATCCAATGTGATCGTTGAAGGCCCCCGAACAGACTCACAGGGGCGTGATACTCATTGTTCTTCTCCCGAGAAATTGTGAAAAGTGAAACTCGGGTCCGTCCGGGAATTTCGAACGTCCATCCACTGACTGATGTCTTCTTTCCGTCTGTGCGAAAACTCCGAGTTTTTTCCCTCGCTGACGGGGGCCTCATCGACGAAAGTCAATCGGGATCATCCGTTCGTCGAGCCTCGATAGATTTCCACGATCCTTCGAGGTTGGGCGATCCAGGGCTCAGTGTCCACAGAGTGTGAATCCGCGAAAGGATTCTCGAATGAGGAGCAATCGAGACGCATAATTCAGGAAGACAATTGAGTTCGGTAACGAATGGGACAAAGACGGGACTGGAATCCGATGAGAAAATTGATTCAACAAATGAAGGATCTCAATCCAATAAATCGAAAGATGGCGGCGACGATGTCTCCAAGCTCAGGTTCAGCTGGCCGGGGGCGGAAAAATCACCGTTATTAAGAAAATGATTCGCCAATACTCCTATCGCGAGGCAAGCAGGGGAGCTCCCTGAAAAACTTCGCTTTTTCTCTTTCACCTCCAGATTCATTCCGATCGCTATGTTGCGTGTATTCGTTATATGAGGAATCTCGGAGTATCCCGTGGTCAGGGTCCCTTCGCTCAACTTCTCCGACGTCATCCCGGCTGGCTGAAGAGAAGCAACCTACCAACTAGAGATCTCACGAGTTAGACTCTCCCAGCCCCGCTCCCCCATCAGGGCCGGGGTGTCTCTCTGGCAATCGGTCGTCGAGTACAGCTCGCTTTCTTCAGCGATCTCCCCCGAGTCGTCTCCCGATGGCGCCCCGACGAGGATGGTTGTTAGCACAACATCAAAATGCCCGCGACTTTCGTCGACTGCTCTATTCTCGCTGTTCGGATGACGGGCGAAGCGGCAGGAGAGAATCCGTCATCATCTTTGTTGTTACGCTCTCTGACCCTCGACTCGCGGTTCTCCTGAGCGCTTGCCTATGCCTCCCCAGCGAGCGAGCGAGCGTGTGTGTGTGTGTCTATATGTGTGTGCTCCTTGTAGAGCGTCGTTGCTTGCCCGTCGTTGCTGCGTACTCTGAATCAGTCTCTGATTCACATACATCGATCATAGTACAACCGCCTCTCGCACGAAAAAGGTGATGAGCTTCGCTTCCTTTTGTGACTGAGCGAGAAAAAATGGGCCGCCTTCTGGGACAAATGCGCGGGGTACCTACGCTTGCCGAACCCCGGGGTCTGTACTCGTGCGGGATATCTAATTGATAGCGGGTGGACTTCAGATACTGCGGTGTGCTCAGCCGCGAGAGCCGAGCATCGATTTTCATGATCAAGGCAGAAGAAAGAATAAATCCACCCAGACGGCAGATAAATACTCCAGGGGCCGCCGCCGATGCCGGAACGGAGCTCTGAAAAGTTCTGTCTGTGAAGTTCCTCGACATCGTTTGGCAGAATGGGTTTTCGGCAGAGCCTCCGTTCAATGCGTTCCTCGTAGCGGTGATGATTCGTACCAACACACGCGCCGGTATCTATCGATGATCGGACTCCCTCCTCAGAACAGGTCAATCAATCACTGAACGTCGTAATAACCACCAACCTTTATTTACACCTGCTTTGGCTCTCATAATACAAACTTTCATAGAATTTTAAATTAATTTTATTCCACGACGAGCCTCCCGTTTTGAGGGTGGATCGAAACGCGTGTTGAGGCTCTCCGCGCTCGGGACCCTGATCTCCTCCGGGGGAACTCGAGCAATTATCACGGAAGGCGACGTAGCTCCGAGCAAAACGGAAAGACCGATCTCGTGCAGAGATGAGTTTCCATTGGAGCGATTTCTAATAAACTCGATCATGAATATACGAATGGAGCGTCCGATTCCACCGCATGACGAACTTCGGACCCGGAGTGCAAGGAGCGCGTACACGCCGCACCTCTCGAAAGGTGCAGCGCTGATGGATAGTTCGCGTGCCCCTCAGCGGACCGATATTAGGGGAGGTAATTAAGGCGGCCCGCAACCCTTCCTCGATCGGCGAGCCTCGGTCCCGAACAACCAGGAATCATCACGCTAAACGTGGTAGGAGGAAATACAATGCTCAGCCGCTTGAAATGTTGTTGTTTTTGCATTTGGATCCCTCTGCGAACGACCGCGCCGCCGACGCCTCCAAGCATTGCCGGTCCACTCGAGTGCCTCAATTGCGAGTCCATGAGAGCCGCCCGTTCATAGCCATGCATTTCAATTTCAGGTGTTGGATATCCGTTGAAATCGAGCTCCTCCGCTCACAGGAGCAGATCCATGGCAGGCGCACATTTTTCAGTGAGAGTAACAATTTGGCCCTCTTTTCGAAGCGACCACAGCCATGCGCAGATTTCCCATTAGAATTCGGGAAGCCATTGGGGCATGTCCACCACGAGCTCTGCTCACCGAATCTCGCTTTCCCAGGTAGCGACCCTACACGGGTTTGGCATTTCAATGATTTGTGCTCGGCATCATCGTCGTCTGCACCAGTCTACAGATTTCCTCCTTGATCCTTGTATTGCCTCTCGAATTTCACTGAGTGAGCGAGCGAGTGGACAGAACGCTCCCTCGAGCATCGTTGCTCTTTGCGCGACTCGCAGAGGCGCTCAATTAAAAACATGCTCCGGATCGAGAGGATCCAGTTCGCCCGAACGCCTCGCACCGATTCCCATCGCGGAGAATATGGTGTTATTTCACCTCGGTGTCAGCGGCATGCTGGGAGTTTTGCATGGCGCATATGCTACACACACATGCTATCTACGACGAGTATCGACAACGATCGGAGCTGCCATCTTGGTGTCTCTATGTCACAGAAGTTTGGCATCCTTCATATGCCACCCAGCCGGCTTGCCCATGAGCAGGCGATGCAGCCGCTCGGTTGGCTGCCGGACTGGCCAGAGGGCCATCCTCTGGTGACACCTCAGTCGCTGTTCATGGCACATCCCAAGTTAACTTGGATCAACTCACAGGAAGCGAACGCCGAGTGCCGCTTGTTTTCCATATACGATGACTGAGATATCGTCGATATTTACAATTCTGATCGCTAAGCATGCCCCTGTAAGCTGCACCCATACACTCAAACATGACTCTGCCCCATCGACCGGCTCGTCAAATCTCAGTCGGTACCCGTCGATCTCTCTCGCTTCCATGCTTCTCGCTCTCACTTGATCTCCTCACTTGATCGACTCGACTCCCGGCCCGGAGTGGACTCGACACTCGAAACGAACTCCTCTTGACCTGTGCCGGAAAAATTGGAGCCTAGGTCTTGGTTCTCGATCTCGCAGAGTCTTGGTTCGGTCTTGGTTCCCGAGACATAATCTTTGTTGTGCTGAAATAGACTGTTTTATTTATCTCTATCGGAGGGTCATAGATTTCCGTAGTTAGTCTCCAGCACCACCCGAATCTGGGGCTCAACCTAGATCTACTCACGAGAAGAGGGTTACCCCTGAGTTTTCCGCGCCGTGTCGAAACGAGAATCATTAGCTCTGCCTTTTCCAAGAAGTAGATCCCACTGATGGATGCGAGAATACGCCTACACGCCGATAGCTAATTGGCGGTATGGTCTGCGGAAAAGTACTCTGTCTGAACGATAATCTTGATATTCTGACGATTTCGGTAAGGAATCGAGGAATGCTGGAACAAACATCAACTGTTCCTCTTGGTGGAACTTTCGAGGAGGTAAGGCGCGCTATCGAATGTCCAGACTCCGCGTCGGGGAATCATGCGATGCGTCCATCCTCGGTCCTTGGTCGCTTCCTAGTCGTCAGCTTTTCTGCCATTTTCCCTCCTCGGGGAACAGAGAACCGTCTCTAATCTGTGATTATTAAAAAAAAGGCCGTCAGAGCTCTCCTCGAGACAAGACATCATCTTTTTTCTCGGGACTGTTACCATCTCTCAATCCCTTGGCTCCTCGGCGAATGGGAATGATCGCCTCCTCGTTCGACCCCCTGTTCCCGTTTTCACGCGTATGGAGCGCGGGTCGACGATCGTATTGCGTTCCTTATCTCCCGATAGAGTAGGAATACCCGCTTGCGATTCGGATCGACGCAGCTCGCTTCGTTCGGGGACCTCCATCATCGAGCGAATCCGCGCAAACGGACTACTGAGTCAGCAGAGGAACTGCGTTCCGTTCCATCGCCCACGGACGAAATTTTCGTAGGATTTCCAATGGACCTTCAACGAGTGACCGACCATCATTATTATCGAATTATTCTCCAGCGAGGAGCTGAACAACGGCTGGAGCGGAGACTGAGCAATTCGATTGTCAGGGGAAGCCACCGGACGTCTTCAATTCTATTTCTCAAGTTTTTCCTCTTTTACGTAATTCGAATTTCTGTTCGTCTCTTTCGTCCGTTCTCGGAAACGTTCGAGCGCAGAAGTTTTTCTTCTAGAATCTCAGAAGAATCACACGATGAAAAACGACACCAGAAGAGGAGAAGAGCGGCTCGGATATTGACGCGCTGTGTCATCGCCCGCCATAGAGGTGACCTTTGCTCCATTTTTCCCCTTGGATTTTACACTTTCTACTCGCATCATAGTCACACGATTCCGATGGAGTCATGCCCCTATGACCATTCAGGCGCCAGAAAGGGCGACTGTCGCTCCGAAACAGTTTTGTCACGGAGCTTGGTGTCGACGTCTGTTCTGCCGTCGGGAAATCTTCACAGATTCCCGTTCGTGATCAACAGATATATTTTCTTTTCTTCGGATCCCTCCTTGAGCGGCTGAGAATGAACCAACCGTCCAAATTCTGTGTATCGGTCAAGTTCGGGAGCGAGGCCATACTCGAGCGCCTTTCGACGTCCACTGCTCTTACATTCTAATGTTGCATTTCCGACTTTCAAAATAGATCCACAGGCTTTCGAAATCAACGCGACGGGGTTTCTTACGCTCAAAATGCAGAAATCCAACTAGATACAAAGATTCACAGAAGACAGAGGTTCACTATTCGGCAGTTGATGTCGACCATGTGTAGAAGATCTCCAACGGAGACAGAAGTTGCGATGACTCAATCAGAAGCGATGGCGGCAGTAGTAGCTATCATACCTCGTTGTTAGATCTGACTTTCATAACGGTAATGATCCCTCGATCGATCGTGGCTCACTGACTCCGAGCACCCTGTAGATATCGCAATAAGATCGTCGGTTTCTGGCAAAATTCATGACGAGAGGAAAACCAGACTATTTTGACGCGCACGCGCCGCGAGCCGGATTCCAGGAGGCAGAGCCACCTCCGACATTTGTCGTGAGCGGCCAATAGGCAATTCTTTTGACTCATTAGGAACAGGTTTCGAGATGCTCGGATGATGGATAGCACACGAGTACACCATTATGAAATGACGAAGGGATGACTGTTCGATTCCACGAAGTTCTCGCGACTGTTTTCGATTCCATTTCTTGTTCGACTCGGATACGATGCGAATCAGCTCACCGCGGTCTGTCTCAGTTCTTAGACGATCCATCATCGATTGCCGCGAGGCGTTGTGTGTCTGACGTACTCTGTCGTTCCAGAATACGAGAGTGTTTTTAGAGGGATAAGCTTGTGCTGGGCCCTGGGCCCCACCCAGAAAAACAATCCAGGGGAGAATGAGCTACGGGTGTCTCTGTGTGATCGTTGAAAGCACGGCAGACAAGAATTAAATTTCCGATTTCCAAAACAATTCGTCTGTGCCGGTACCGGGGAAGCCTACCGCATCAGGAGAGATGTACTTTTTAATTGTCTTGCTGATTTGACTTATTCATGCCCTCATTGTTACGTGACGCGTTTCCGGACAATGAGAATATGCATCAAGACTCAGCCATAGCCGCCGCGCATTCGACGGCTTCGAGCAAGTGCGCGGTCCGCCATTCACCCGAAAACCCCATGGAACAGAATTTGGGAAATTCCTCTCCAAGCTCAGACTTCTGGAAGAGCTGAATGCTCTGACTGGGAGCGTTGGCATTCACACGATCCTTTCACGCATTCAACTCTATCCGGTCGCCGAGCCTGCTGCGGTATGGAACGGCGTGTTCCTCTAGCAATGATCCGCCTGGCAATAGCAAACCATCACTACAAGTAAGCCACGTTCCTGAACGTGCTCTACAAGCAAATTAGAAATCAAAGCTCGCATATCATTCCGACAAACAATCATCCACCACGAGGGTCATTTAGTCAGCGAGCATTCACGCAGGCCGCCCGTTGACAACACAATCGTGCGGATCGAAGCTCAAGTGACCTTTGAGCTGAGACATCGATAGAGAAATTTACACGGGATTGGTTTCGTTGATTTGTTCAACATCGACCCAATCAAATAATGTCGATTAACTAATTGTAAATCCTCGATCAATTGCCGAGAGGCGTGTAGAAACTTAATCGTGTCATCCCGGATGTACACCGAGACGTGCATGTTTTCGATGCGTTTTGCCATCGGTCTGGGAAAAATCCTTGAGCGTAGAGCTCAACTCCCCCAAGACAATTATCTTCTGCGACGGTCTTTTGACTATTGCTGCATGCGACTCCAGGGCTTCCGGTACGGGTCTCGGTGAATTCTAATTACTTGGAGATGCTGATTGGTTTTCGGCGGAATCGACTCGGATATTTTCTCAATCTACTAGAAGCGCGACCCATGCACGAGAACAACGCAGAAATGATTCTGGGAGAATGCCAAACACTTCTGACCACAGATCATTATTTTTCTCAAGTATTTGAAATATGTACGAGGAATTTTCACCGGTTCAAATGCATCACCGGGTTTCAACTGACTGGAATAGGTAATTCAGGGACGTCCTACCGATGTTGCGACGCTGCGATATCGGACGACTTTTTCTTATCGCTGAATGCGATTCCCGCCACCGCTCGTTCCCGGCTCTACGAGAATATGGGAAATTCTGCCGGTTGGTCTCATTCGTGAGCGTCCTCGTTGTTGAGGCGAAGTTGCTGAAATGGGGTCTGAGGTACAAAAAAATGTATGACATCCGTCGAAAAAAGTATTGTCCCGTTATTATCCGTATAAAGATGGTTTCCACTGGGAGAGTCCATTCGCATGGTGAGCTCGAAGCCCGAATTCCCATCCACGACAGTTTCCAGCTCTGAGAATCCGGGAAGCCAAGTATGAAGTTGCGCACGAAATCGAATCGACAATTAGCAGATGCACACGACCTCAGTGCCAAGTGGAGGTATCCTTCCGGAGGGCCTTAGGTCCAGATCGTCGCTTGCGACTTTCTCGAAAATTCGCTGCCGGTGTTCCGGACGTGTTGGTCGCTTATTTGTTTGCGAGATTGTATGGACTTGATGCTGGACACCAAATATATCCAGCATGAATTTTTTGACTTTTGTGTGGAGGAGTGTTGAAATTACAGACAGAAACTTCTGAAGAAATAAGTACTGAATAGGATCCTGCCCCGGGTACTTTTGGCTTTTCTTTCCGTTTAGTCAGATATTTTGAAAAGCTGCAACAAGCCGTCACATGTCGTTGTCCATTACGATGCGATTTCCATCACGGGCTTCTTCAACTTTCTCATCGTCGGCGTCGTTTCGTGGACGAGGTCCCTAACGAGCGGCCGGTGATTTTTCTGACGGTTTTCTGCGACAGTTCGGGTCGGTGTGAAATTGAGCAAAGCCTCATCAGAAGATTCGTGGGAGATATTGTTGGGCTACAAGGAATTGTCATCGGGAACGCAGTGGAAATTTCCCCACTCAGTCAAGTCAGATGAGAAGTCGGGGAGATCGTGTATCAACAGAGCGAGTCGAACGCTCGTATGCAATTGTTCGCTAAACAAATCGATGGTCAGCCGTACGTAGCTTCGAGGTATCGAAGCGCCGAGCCCGTGATGTCACTCAGATCCTGAAGCTCTCGCGAGCACATGTTTCGATGGAGAAGGCAGTCTGGAACTCCCGCATCGAGGGATTATTGCCGAATCTTCCCACTCAGAGATCGTTTTTTTTCCCCAGAATAACGCGGAGCAGTCTTGGGAGGAACACGGACCGCCTGGATTCACCGCTCGCAGACACTCAAATGGACCAAAGGGAAAAAATCCATTCGGACAGAAAACCGCGCGCTATCCCGCGAAATAATATCGACGGATTCGTTTGTCTACGGTCCCAATAGACCAACTTGTGCTCCAAATGACGTCACTCGAGTTCAAGACGACCGTCTGCCCGATCGTTCGGTCATCCTGTTCTCGTGTGCAGTTTGGCTGCGGGGCATCCCGTAGGACTGCCTGACGTTCCTGTCCCATTCGGACTCCGTCGTAGCGGAGAAGAGACGACGAGAATGCAGGGATCCTTTTTTTGGTGGTCATTCGGAATTTCCCTAAGTGAGCTCTCTTCCGGGTTCGTGGGATGACCGGCTTGCATAACCTGGCCGAGTCGGCCGATCGGTTCGCCGTTGCACAATCGGTTGTGCTCACGGCTCTTGTACAATACCTCTCACTTAGTCTACGGCCATAGAGCACGCAGACACAAACAGTCACGGCGTTGAGGGTCATCTCGTCCGTCGCCTCCTCCTTCGCCGCCTCCTCCGCCAACGACATTGGCTATAAAGTGCGCCGTCGAACCCTCACTCCCTCACACAACTATCACAGTCTTGCCGGGCGGGCATAGCACCACCGACCAATGTGCAGTTGATATAAGGAAGTCCACCATGAAAGTGTTCTTGTCTGTCAGTTTGTGCGTGTTGCTTCTGAGTGACTTCGGTGCGTCTCGGAGTCTCGGACCACTCCATCGAGGAATACGCAGTGCCGATGTGACTCCCACGCCTGAATCCAGCCCGGAAGGAGTTTCCACGAGCTCGGAGAGCGTCGAGGAGAAAACTCCCAATCCATCCACTGGGGCTCCGACCGAAACTCCGAGCACGACTCCCGCTGGAAGGTCATCTCCCGAGGCATCGTCGACGCCGGCTGCGAGTGTCGAGCCGAGCGCAGCCCCGGAGGTAACCAGCAGCGCTCCTCCGAGCTCTACAGATGTCGGAACGCCGGAAACTGTTTCGGTTGCGGAAACCACCTCGAAAGCCGCTGGGGACCCGGTCCCGGCCGAGACAAGACAACAGCCTGGAGAGCTCTCCTCGGAGACGACCTCGGAATCGACCAGAGACGACTCGCCTCCCCAAGAAACTGAAACAATCGTTCCGAAAGCCGAGTCGATCACCCCTGCCACATCGACAGAGATCGTGGCCAGTGTGACGTCGGTTGCGGACGTCAGTTCCGAAAACGCAGCGGTTTCTCAGGAGAGCAGACTCGATGAGTCGTCTCCAGATGGCGGTTCGACGCCCCCGCCGGTCGAAGCTGCCAAGGAGGTCGTCTCTCCTTCCGAGGAGAAGCTAGACATGACTGAAACTCCGAAGTTGCAGCCGATGGAGAACGCGGAAATCGTAAAAGTTCTCGTGCCTCTGGCCCCGGTTACGATATTGTCGTCGGCAGCTCCCGGTAGTCCGCAGGCCAAATCTCTGCGCGACGAGGATCCGTCTTTCGGGGCATCGAATCCGGATTTCGTCGTCGTGCCGGCTCAAGTGATCCACATCGACGGAACCACAGCTAGTTCCGTGAGTTCCACCGATGCGATCTCCACGGAAGTACCGGAGCTGGCCGAAGTTGCGAAAGGCGAAAACGGTCTCCTGGAAACAGCATCTCCCCCGGTGGAGCAGGCTCCAGAGTCGAAATCGGGACCTGCGGAAATTGGCTCCGAGATGCCGAGTACGTCTCCCGCTCCTTCGACCGCAATATCCGTGACAAATGAGGAATTGAGTGAAGTCCCAAGTTCAACTGGTGCACCTCAGACGACGATGGAAGGGGTGGAGGATTCGGCGAGAGCATCGTCCACTGCGCAGCCCGTCGAAGTTGTCGAGAGCGCGGCCAGTCAGGAACCGCCGAGGAGTGATTCGCGGCAAGAGACCCCAGAAAAGAAGAGACCTACCTCCACAACGGAGTCGGCCGAGGCGGTAACCTCACAAGAAACGAGCTCCACGGCCGCGCCAGAGAGTCCTACGACAGCCGCACCAGAGAGTCCTGCGCCGGCCGCGCAAGAGAGTCCTGCACCGACCGCGCCAGAGAATCCCGCGCAGCCGGCTCCAGAAATTGCCGCACAATCGGCTCCAGAAATGACCTCACAGGCCGCTCCAGAAAGTCCCGCAAAGCAGGCTCCCGAAACTACCCCACGAGCCGCTGCAGAGAGTCACGCACCGGCCGCTCGAGAAGATCCCGCACCAGCATCTTCGACAGTCCCCCCGACGGAAGTTCCATCTAGTTCGGAAGAACCCTCGAAAACCTCCGTGCCATCCGCAGAGAAGATGAACTGAACGAAACCAATGCCGAAGTTCCTCATTAGAAAGTGTACCTTAGTATTGTAAAGTGAATACATGTGGAATATATATTGAATCACCACATCCTGAAACTCGGTGTTTTCATTCGTCGAGGCCCTGAGAGTCTCGGAGTTCGCGGTAGAAAATTCCGGGATCCCTTAACATGTAAAATCAATCGGGAGTCTGGAACCATATCGCGAACCTTGCTGTACTTCCAGAATATTTTTTTTCTCGGTGAGGATACGAGCGTCGGAAGAACAAGCTGACGTGTCAATGCCACCGCGCGAATCGATTCGGCGGCTTCTGTCTCGTCGCCGAAGTTCATCTCGGGCGTGATCGTTATTCTGAGGGAAGTGGGTCCTCGAACAAAAGCCTGCCGAATATGAAGCTCCGTGGGTATATTTATGGTCATGCTTGTCGCCTTGTCTCTTCTATCTTGATTGTCCCTTCGGTGGCTCGATCGCTCACGAGTAGAACGCACTCACTCCTGTATTTCTGGGAGTACCCAGGGTGTAATCACCTGGCGCAGATCCCACCGGCGTCGAGGAATCGGAAGCAGACAGAGTCGGTGAAAGTGAATTATAGTGTTCCGAATGATCTAATTGAGTAGACGAATACGCCTCGCTCTCTCGACAGGAATTTCAAGAGGAGAACTTGTCCCATGGCGAGTACCTGCGACGATCTTCTTCTTCTCGGAAAGGTTCAGAGAGTTGCTGTACCGTAGTATGGGTCTCCGGAGGAGCAGCAGCTTGCTCCAAGTTTCCAGTATATACACCCACAACACTCATTCAATCGTCTGGTATTCCATTCTTATGAACGATAGCATCACACTGGAAGCGAGCACCTCCGAGGTCTGACTATCCATTTTGGAATTTATGCTCGATCACAATATCAGGGAGGAAAGCGTTTTTGTGGCTTACATGTGTGCCGATCGACCGCCCATCTACGAGAAGCTCGCCTCCCTCCACGTGTGTGAAGGAGGAGTCCAAGACGATCTCCACCTTTGGAAAATCATGATGCTGACATCCTCTGCACGACGTCGTAGTTTATTCCCACAACGATCGTCGCAAGATGGGCTCTTTGAGGTAGAGTCCGGATTTCCTAGAATACGATGACCCGACGTTCCGAAATGTGTTTTTCCAGCTGAGAGCATTCGAGCGTTCCAGCGTCAAATCTATGAGAGATTATTCATCATCGGTATTTTTTCTCGTTTTTCTGTTCCTCCGAAATCCGCATAATATCTGTCCTCGGACCGAGGCTTTGTGGCTCAACTCTGCGCATTTGGCACGATTCGTCGCCTCTCGCGGCTACCCACATCACAATATTCGGCGTACTCCTCCCAGGAGCAACCGTCGTTCTGATGGCAGCACTCATCCATGATACCAAGCTCCTTCCGCTTTCGGCGACCACCAGACGCTTTTCTCAGGAGTTGCAGCGCCTGAGAAGCTGGTTGACCGTACCGGCCTGAGGATCGAAAGGATTCATTGGAGTTTTTCCTTGAACAACGCTCATCCGTTCAGGACGCCGTGCCGATTTATTCATGGAATTATAATGGGACTTCTCGTCTTCATCATGCCGAGGCGTGAGCGGAGCGGTTCCTTCAGAGGAAACGAATCGACAAACCGGTTTCTTCATTCGTCGCAAAAACTTACCGAGCCTGTTCCTCTCATAGAAGTCCTCGTCTAGCGAATCTGCATCTTCGATCTCGTGCTCTACCTTGCGAAGAGCATAGAGTAGAGCGGTTGGCAAGCGATGCAATCCTGCGGAGCGGCCGAAGGGACCGGGACTCCTCCCCGATCTTTTAGCCAAAGATAAACCGCTACGGCAAAACCACTCCATATGAGTCTGGAGATCGCTGTAGCACCTGGGAAGCGGGTCGCGTTCATTGCATCGAGTGCTTATCTCAGCCGGCATCTCATCGGAGGGAGCTATCCTTTCTTTCGTCTTTGAAATTAGACGATTGATAAACATCATCCGAGGCTGGGTGAACTCACCGGCGGTGTTTCTCGACGTTCCATAGACGACCCCAGTCGTCCAGAGATCGCGCTTCGAATTTCTGTCTCCATTCATCGAGAGCTTGTTGACCGAGAAGGATTCCTTGATTCTCAACTCCGTGTGGAGACAGGAGAGAACTCACGTCAAACTCTTTGGATCCCACTGTCGGACTGTTGCCGACGAAAATGGTGAAGACACTAGCCAGAACGGTCGTCAAGCTCCTGCCTGTGCTAGCCCCCAACATTTCCTGGCTGACCTCAGAGCCTGCGCGAAGGAAATCAACATATGAACGTGATCGCTCACGAAAATAAGCAGAATCCCAAAATCGTGACCGGGACAACAGGAATAATGGTAGTCTTGTAGGCCTTCCAGCAAGCCGTAGGTCCGTCATGGAAAGAGCCCGCATACATATACAATTCTTAATCACTGATCACCGTCCATCTCTCCGTGATCGCACGGTAAAACAAACGAATACATAAAGAGATAATCGCCTGACCATAGCCAGAGCTGCAAAGTTCAGGCTCCATTCGTCCAAGAGATTCTATAGCCCACATCCGAAAAACGTTCCTCACTCTGACGGATTCCTCGCGAGAATAGCGGTGATCGTCTCCGATGACTTCTCGGGTACGTAGATGACTTCCCGGAGAAGACTAAAAACTATGCCGGAACAAATCCGAGTCGATGAATATCCGCATATTCCAGCCATCTCTCATGCGTGCAGCGGATTTGCATCAAAACTTCACTTTGCAGACGTTTCGTAGATACCTGAGCATTGCACGGCAGATGTTGTCCCGAAGCCTCCGACGACGCAAACTGCTCCGATCTGAGAAGGAATCTTCTTTTATAGCGTCTCGGCTCCTCAAACGTCCCGATGACGTCCCCGATCTAGGAGTCGGTAAGCTCCCAGGTATTGTCGTATGCAGAACTTTTTCCTTCGCTTCACGCTTTTTCTCAATCAATGCAGCGACGAAGCTGGCTTTGCGAGAACGCAGGCTGCCGGGGGAGGGGTGTGTCTACGATAAGGGTGCCCGTGAGGACGATTTACGACTCCGTACGATTCTTTTCATATGCGTATCGAGCTTTTTAAAATTTGTTTAGACGATGTTTTCGAGCCCCGAGCTTGGCCGACGGAGACAGCATCTCTCAGCAGGCGAGCCGTACGCATCTTATGACATTCCGAGGAAATCTCTGGAATTGAGCCTCGCGTGTTCGGATTCTCGAACTCAATGAGATTATGGACATGAATTGAAAACTTGCATACGAGAAGGTGTGTAGAGACACCTTATGGATGACCCTGAACGAAATAGGGGTGAACCCAACTTGGATAGAATTGCTTCGGAGAATCTACTCGGGCACCAGGAGCAAACTGATGTCCGGGGATAGAACTTCGGGATGGATAAAAACCACAGAGGGACTTCGTCAGGGATGTCCCGCAAGCCCGATTCTATTCCTTCTCTACATCTCCGCGCTCGAGGCCCGTCTACAGAACAGTGGATGTGCTTTCAGAGTAACAAAAAGAGGAGATTTCTGGAATGTCAGAGAAAAGAAGTTCTTCAACATATCCGGACTTTTGTTGCCGATGATCTCATCCTGATCGGAAGGAATTACTCGGAGCTGGAAAAATTGTTAGAAATCACGTCCCAGTTTGGGGACGAGATGAAACTGACTTTTAATCCAGCGAAAAGTGCGGTTGTGACCTTCTCAAAGTGCGGTATAGGCACAGAGAAACGTCTACGGGTCCAAGGTCGAGATATACCAAGAGACACGCAATACAAATACCTGGGAATTACTGTACCAGATTCTGGCCACTACCTAGATGCCCAGGAGGACATCTGGGCAGAGAAATCTCAGAAAGTTCTGAACCAATTGCGAGCGAGAGCACTATCGGGATTCAATAGGTTCGAAATCTCCAAGACCCTATGGAAGGCGGTAGCCGTACCAGCGCTCACCTACGCTAACGCGGTAACAGTAATGACACGGACTCTGGAGAACAAAATATCAACAGCACAGAACGAGGCGGGAAGGTACGC